>NC_051177.1:158947685-158987501 GCF_013339695.2 Rhipicephalus sanguineus | reverse complement strand
CACGAATTCCAATAAGACAATGAAGGAACACAGATGCACAGGACAGGCGCTACTCGCAACTAAGCTTTATTCAGAAAAGTTTCCCTAGATATACACATAACCGAGTGGCACGAGCAGGCACACTGCACGTACGTTGCAGTCACAGTTGCAGTTGTTACAGTTGCGTTACAGCTGTTATGTGCTTATGTGTTGTCCGTTATGACGGAGAACGCACTCACGTTTCACGAACTTGTATGCATGTGTAGAAGGGGTCCTTGGCAGTTCTTGAATAAGGTCATCGTCACCGTGATCAGAGAGCACCAGCAGCTGGACAGGATTTGTTATCGGAAACGTTCGTGATCGCGGCTACGAACGGTAAAAGTGTAGTGAAATGCGAGCTATAGTAGAGCTGGTTGAAACCGCAGATGGCTGTTGCGAACAAATGATCTTTGATGCATCCTGTCCTGGACGTGGCACCGAGATCTTGGTATGCCCTGTCCACATCCAAGCCGCCTTTTATGCCGTCTAAGAACCAGGCGTTGTTGAGTTTCATAAATCAATGCTGAAGTCACCGGTAATCGTGAGGGACATGGTCCTCTCGGTAGGGTTATTGTAAGAAGCATCGACCTCGGTTTTTGCGTAATCCACGTGGTCGACGTTGCGGACCAAATGGACAAGTGGATGATAGCCCAGCGTCTTCCAGGGGTGCTCTGTCTTCAGTTCCCTAACTTTTCTTGCGTCCACCGCTGTGGTGTAGTGGTTACGGGACTAGGCTGTTCACCCGAAGGTCGCGGGTTCGATCCCGGCCGCGGCGGTTGCATTTCGATGGGGGCAAAATGCTAGAAGCCCATGTACTGTGCGATGTCAGTGTATGGTAATACCAGATGGTCAAAATTTCCGGAGCCCTTCACTACAGCGTCTCTCATAATCATATCGGGGTTTTGGGACCTAGAACCACACCAATTACTATTGTTATCACTTTCGTTCCGTGTCAGTGTGTATGTTCGCGGTTACGCGTTGATTGAGACTATGTTATCACCTGAGGCATATACCCGCATAACATGAAGTCTGGTATACGGGTATGTGCCACATGTGACTGAGGGAAAGGATTTCATGACGTACGCGACAGGTATTTTGCGCTATTCACGTCATGACCAGTGAATCGTGTTCGTTATACACTCATCCAATGCTGTGGAAATTTTGGTATATTACAAACTATGGAGACGACCAGGAGAGCGCCCAGACGTAGGCGGCTAGATAGATAGATAGATAGATACGTAGATAGAAGAAGAAGAAGATGCTTTTAATGAGAAGAAGGAGGAGAGGTCGGCCTGGAAAGCGGGTTCTAGTCTGCTACTCCTCACGGGGGTAAGGGGAAAGGGGAAAGAAAGAGAAAGAGGGAGGTGTGATGATAGGCGACGATGGTATGGCAAATGAGTCACTGTACACACTGTTTTGCACGGGGACAGGGCACGCGCAAAAGTCTTTATGCCGCACATGCTCTAAAGACGAGCATCTAAACCTGTATCACTTAGAAATCTCAATAGGCACTTTAAACTTCGTTGGGCCTGGTCTGCATGCTCCCAAGCACCCAAAAGCTTCTCCTCCGAAAAAGGTCGGGAGTCCAGACGATCTACGACGCACTTAAGTGATTGTCTTTCGGTCGCGTACTGAGGACACACGCACAGGATGTGGTGAATAGTCTCAGACGTGTGACACACACTGCAGTTAGGGTTTCGCTCCTGCCCAATCTTGCAAAGGTATCTTCGTGTATACGCAACACCCAGCCGCAATCTATGTAGTAGTGTTTCTTGGTCTCTTCTTAACCGGAATGGAATCAGAAAAGCACGACCAGAGTCAAGTCTGTAAAGACGTTCTTGGCGATAATTAGGGTCATTCCATAAGCGTGTCATAGATGTTTTCATAGATTCAGACAGCAAGCCATTGATGTCATATCGGGAAAATTGAATTGATATGACTTCGCCGTTAGTGTGCGCCATTTTTGCTTCTGCGTCAGCTTGCTCGTTCCCAGCTATGCCACAGTGACTTGGAATCCATTGCAATGCAACGGTATGCCCGGATTGAGACGCCTCAGATAACATATTCATTATGTCACACACCAGAGGACTGTATGCGGTTCCTTGCTTCATGTAATTGCTGATAAGTTGAAGTGCCGGCTTGGAGTCACAAAATAATGTCCATTTCGCGGGACTCTGTTGTACAATGTAGCGGGCAGCTTGTCGGACGCCGGTCAGCTCAGCAGCAGTAGATGATGTCCGATGCGCTATCTTGAAGCGTTTCGTGATGCCCATGTGAGGAACCGTGAAAGCTGCTGCTGAGGACGTCTGCGTGACAGACCCATCAGCAAAAATATGCACCGTATATCCGTACATATGGGCAATGTACGATAAAGCAAAATGCTTAAGTCCAGCGGTTGGTATTTTTGACTTCTTTGTTATCCCCGGAATCGAGAGTCGCACGATTGGTTTAGGCATCGTCCAGAGAGGTACTCCGGGAGTCGCTTGTGGTGCATAATTCGAGGGCAGCAGATCTTGCTGCGACATCACAGCTTCCGAGTATGCAGCATTGGGTCGTCTGTTAATAATGTCTCTCAGTGGATGGTCTCGGTGCCTTGTCAATAACCTCAGATGTACTCGCAGTGGCTCGTGTTTAAGATAAACGCGAGCTGGACAAGCGCGTGCTTCTGTAATAGTACCCCATGTAGAAGTACATCGAGGTACTCCTAGGCAAATTCTGAGGGCGCGGGCCTGAGCACTCTCGAGCGTACGGACAGCAGATGTGCAAACACGAGAAAGAACAGGAGCACTGTAGCGGAGGTATCCAACAAAAAGTGCCTGGTATAGCTGTAGTAGAGATGACTTCGATGGCCCCCACGATTTTCCAGATATATGGCGAATGACATGGACAAAGCTGTCTAGTTTTTTTCTTAGTGCAGAGATGTGCTTCGACCAAGATAAATCCCGGTCGATGATAACTCCGAGAAACTTGTGGTGAGTTACAGAAGGTATGACGTTCCCATCTATCACTACAGGGTAGCAAGCCATTGACTTTCTCGAGAATGCCAGGATTGCACTTTTTGTCGGGGAGAGTTGCAGTCCGCGGCTATTAAGATATGTGGACGTTATCGATACCGCACGTTGTAGCTTCGTCTGTACTTGCAAACGCGTTAGACTCGTGGTCCAAATGCAGATGTCATCTGCGTACACAGATACCGAGATTTTGCCTCCTAACTTTTTAGCGAGGCCAACAAGTACAATATTAAATAATGTTGGGCTCAGGACTCCTCCCTGAGGCACGCCGCGATAGACGGGATGGTTGTTTGTATCACCATCTACAGTTGTCATAAATACTGCTCTTTCTTGAAGATAGCTGGCTATCCACTGATGCATACGGCCGCCAATACCATAGTCTTCAAGAGCATTCAGGATCGCGTCATGCAGAACATTGTCGAATGCACCTTTGATGTCAAGGAAGACTGCAGCCGTCAATCGGTGGCGCCGTTTCTGGTGTTCAACGGTCGTTACTAAATCGATCACACTGTCGATTGATGATCTTCCCTTCCGGAAGCCAGTCATCGCGTCTGGATATATATTTTGCTTCTCCAGAAACCATTCTAAGCGCAACAGAACCATTCGTTCCATGAGTTTTCCTACACAACTTGCAAGTGCCACAGGTCTGTAGGAAACCATATCACGGGGAGACTTGCCTGGTTTCAGCAATGCCACTATCTTACTTGTTTTCCAATGTGCCGGCACAGTTCCAGATGTCCACGAAAGGTTGTACAAGGATAAAAGTTCTTCGGTCGCTCGAGGGCCAAGGTGGCGCAGAGTAGAATAGGTGATACCATCAGGCCCAGGCGCACTGGAGCGTTGTGAAATAGAAATTGCCGCACGCAGCTCCTGCAGCGTGAAAGGAAGATCGAGACGGGCGTCTGCTGTAGGAGGTGCGCATCGAAGCAGTGGAACGACCGTTGTTGCAGAGCCAGAGATGTGTAGGCAGAATTCTTCCGCGATCTGCTTCTCGCTGCATGACCTGATGATGGCCAATGCGCGGAAGGGACGTAGTTGCTGAGGAGAACATGGTAGAGCCCGTACAACGTGCCATATCTTAGACAATGGTTTTCGTGAGTCCAGGGTGGTGCAAAATGTCTTCCAGTTTTGCCGGCCAAGCTTTTCTAAGTGCCTCTGAATTTTCTTTTGCACATTGCGGGAGGTCCTCAGGTCTAAGATCGATCTTGTTCGCCTGTGTTTGCGTTCAGCTCGACGACGGACTGCCCGCAGCTCTTCATATACGGCATCAACAGGCTTCCTGGAATTAGATACTGTGACGACACGTGTTGTTGTCTGCATTGCGTTGGCAATTCGTTCTTCAATTTCTGTCGGAGAAACTATGGAACCACACGACTTTTCTAGCTCATCTTGAAAAGCCTTCCAATCTGTGTATCGCCTACGAATGCTTGCAACGCCGGTATACCATCGTAGTTGTACGTAAGTAGGTAGGTGATCACTGCCATATGTTTCAATGTCTGCGCACCAGGCAGCAGATGATGAAAGGCATCGAGAAGCTATAGCTAAGTCGAGACAGCTGCTGTACGTTGTGCCACGGAAATATGTCGGTGAGCCGTCGTTGAGAATATGAAGGCCATTATCACTTGTGAAATCTAGAAGTTGTCTTCCCCGAGTACTTATGACACTGCTGCCCCAAAGATGGTGATGCGCATTAAAGTCGCCTACGATGACGCTGAGGTCCTTGGCTCGAGTCGATGACAAGTTTCAGGTACCCAGCGTCAAATCTTCCTCTCGGAGGAATGTAACCACCAATGACCGATATCGTGCGTCGTTTTAGCTTCAAAGTGATGGAAACGTACTCATTACTGTTATGCACAGGAATTTGGTTTTGGGAATACGTGAGGTCACAGCGTGCAAATAGTAAAAGTTTGCTAGGGTTTCCACTCGTCTGAGACGTGAATTGTTCATATCCAGATAGCCTGAATGCTGAAGTCATATTCGGCTCGCATATCACAGCAACAGGAAATCGATATTTCAACATTCTCTGTTTAAAATCTGCGAGGTGACCTCGTAGACCTCGTGCGTTCCATTGAAATATAACAGAACGGTTGATCCTTTCAGTCAGTGATGGTGGTGAGGCTGCTGACGCCATGATTTTGTGGTGGTTTTTATATAGCACCAAGCACTGGTTCTAGTCCGTCTAGAATTTGCACTGCAGCCTTAGCAACGGGCGTCTTGACACCAACAAGTAACATTCGCAAGGCACGGATCAACTGCGTAAGCATTGCCTTGATTTGCCCATCCGATGACGAAGTCTCACGTTCATGCTGGCTTTCTGGCACCGGCGCTTCCGCACTCCGAGATGGCAGGGAAGGCCATGTGGTAACGTCCTTGTTGCTCTTCAGGCAGGATGTGCTGGAGGTAGAGACCCCGCTTCGGATATAACAGGAGCACGCGCTGACTCTTCAGGGAGTACAGGCTGTCGTACCATAGCCGATGTTGATCTTCTGCGATTACGAGAGCGCCTCTGGCGACGGTGCACCTTGGTAGCCGCTTCTCTGTGCGTGGAGTGATCTCGTACCATCTTCCTAAGTACGGTCAACTCAGTCTTTATTTTTGGACATTCCTTCGACCTTGACTCATGCGGGCCATCGCAATTGGAGCATTTTAGATTAGATCCCTCGCATATCGACTCATCGTGATCTCCACTGCAACGGGGGCATGTAAACCTGTTCACGCACACAGCGCTCACGTGCCCAAGTTTCTGACACTTGCGACACTGTATGGCCTAGGAACATATGGGCGGACAGGATGCCTCACATAGCCCACTTTCACATGCGATGGCAAGTTGTTGCCCTCAAAAACTATCTTCACACATCGCGACCGTCCAAAACGGTGTATGTCTGTGATATGGGCAGTGGAGGTAATCAGCGTTGATAGATCGCTGTCATCAATATCCGTATCCACATCGGAAATCACACCAGCAATGGTGCAGCCTCCATGTACAACGAAGGAGCGCACAGGTATGCTGCCGAGCTGAGTAACAGCTTTCAATGCGTTGAGGGTCGTTCGTGTATCCACATCAACAGCGAGTATGTTCCGTCTGGGATTAATACGGACCTCTCTTATTTGTCCTGGTGCTAACTTGCCAAGATAGGCACTGAGCGCTTGCCTATTCAGTGAATTCAGGTTGCCTGTAGCAGCGACGGGGATGTAGGCGATTGTGTACGTCTGCCGAGTCTGTTGTGAGGACGGTGTATTGTAGTTGAGGTCACTCACGCTTGAAGTCCGGCGTAGTTTCCTTTTCAGCCGGCGGTTCGTGGCCTCGACATATCCACCTTCGGATTCCATGTCATCCACGTCAGAGCAGCTTGATGACCTTGGCAGAGCCATGTTCAGATGCCCAGGAGCACCAATCCGATTTGAAGCTTGCAGGTCGCCCCCTGGTCTTGACGGAAGAGGGTGTGGAGCGTCCGTCATTGCTTTCGACGTCGTACCCGCCATGGAGGCGTCGGTACGAGTAAATTTCAATAAAATGTCACAGTCGTACAGAAACAGCAACAGATCAGAAACTCGTCTTCTTCTTCTCCACGTAGATAGAAACGCCTAAAGTGCCAGAGGTTCGCTAAGAAATGCTTCGCATTTAATAATAACACTTTCAAAAACTTTTGACAGAATGGGTAGTACCAATATTGGTCGGTTGTTTGCAAATTCTTGGTCATTACCAGCCTTGAAACCGGGCACACGCGAGCTATTTTTAACTCATCAGGAAAGACGCCGGTAACAAAATAAATTAAGAATATGTGACAACGCAGGTGATATACCATCAGCGACTTATTTTATTGGTATAGGCTTAATATCACCATAACCTGCTGCACAATTGTTTTTAATCTTTGTTATTATTTGTTCGCCTTCAATATATGAGATAGTGTGCAGAACTATATCTAGAGTTACATAAGCGACGGTCATTTACAGGCAACTGTGCATGCTCGTCATACCCCACTTCATCGAAACCACAACTTTTTATGAAGTAGTCATTCATTGCCGTTGCCACCTCTCGGTTACCAAGGCCACTGGAACTTTCCAGAACCCTAGGAATGTGGCTTTGTTTTATTCGGAAAAAAAGAAGCCTAACCGCATTCCAAACTTTGCTTGGATTGTCACTTATTCTACTAAATATATTCTCATAATACCTGAATTTGGCGCGCCTTATTTAACCATTTATAAGGTTTCTGTATTTCTGGAACTCACTGAGTAATTTGATATCTCGTGTCTTTTGAAATGCATGGTGCATGTTGTTCTTTGTAATTTTGTTAAATAGTGCAATCCTTATTCAATATTATCTAATTTTCTGGCGTTTTGCGTTCTTAACAGACACCGGAAAAGCTTCATAACGCTTTATCAATTTATTATTGAATAGCTTGTATGCTGCGTTAGCATATTTTGCTTCTAACACGTGGTTCCAGTCTGCTACAATAACATGATGCCGGAGGATTTCAATTGTCTTAGCGTTGGTCTAAGAAGACCGCACTTTTTCATTGCTTGTGCAAGCACCATTGGAAGAATGAAATATTTACACGATCGGCATATGATCACTTATATTTACCAGCAGCAATCCAACAACGCAAGACGTTGGGTGTGTGTGAAACATATACCAAGTAATGTCGCAGTCTGTGCAGTTAGTTGGGTTGCCTTAGAAATTACGTTATTGCAGGCAAAGCAACTTGCCAGGGCTATTAACTGCCGTAAAGTTGCATCCTGAGACAGCATATCGATGTTTACATTGCCAATTATCACAAATGGAAAGCCAGTAGGACAAAGTACTCAGAAACGTCTTCAATGAATTCAATGAACTTTGCGTTACACCTCGAGAGTGGCCTGAGCGAACGTTTTTTCTAAGCGAACCATCAAGCACTGGAAAACTTCATTATTGACGAAAAATTGGGGGACAGCTTCTGCTTTAAGGACTGTTTAACGTAAATCGCCACTCCACCTCCTCGGCCAGCGGGATGCACTAGGCCATTGTAAGTGTAGTTTTCAAAATATGGAGGATCTTCGCCTACAGCTAGCGAGGTTTCAGAGAACAGCAGGAAGTCAAAGCTGAATGTAAGGGAGCTAAATATATTGAGCTTCGTATCTGTCTTTTGGCGTATGCTGCGCGTGTTTAAATGAAGAACCTTTATGCGCCTGCGCGCAGCCCAAAGCAGCCCATCCACAGAACTGATATCATGATAGTCATCACTAGGTATTGGTATATCATTTTATGTCATTGATATATCTTCTCAGCCTTCGCCACCATTCAGATGTAACAAAATACGGCGTGTTACTGGTGTCCATACAGACGATGTGTCGGCACAGGAACTAAGGGTGCACCACCTGCGTCGGTCTGCACCTCAGTTAGAGCTTGGGAATGAAAACGGCGAACAATAAGTGGTTTACTTAGTATACGGTGCAAGATAGTGAACGCGTTGTTGCAGGAAGGACACTTTATTGAAACTTCATAGGCGCTACGAAGCTTATGCGTGAGAGGGGATACAATTTAGTGCAGGTTTCTGCTGAATCGCCAGAAATAGACACTAGTGCAAAGAGCCGCCACTTCAGTCACGGAATACAGATTTTCCTTGCACAGGGGAATGCCTCCTATGTACAGAGCAATCCCTGCAGTTCTTCACTTAAATTCATAAACTGACGTTCGTATGGCAAGTGTATGCTCACGAGCCAACCAGCTGTGGTATCGTGCCAAATAAACAGTGATGACTGTGATGTGGTCTTTGAAGCAGAATTATTGTTTGCTGTTGGTCCTCGAAAGGCGTTATACACCGTTTTACAGGTGTAGCACGGCTGATGTTTCACACGGGTGAGCCGAATTCTTACAGGTGTCTTTGCGAAATAAAACAATCTTTCTGTGGTCACCATCTGCCATTGTGACTTGCCAATAGGCAGATCGCAAGTCTAAAAAGCGACCTCCTCAATTTGTAAACCATCCAGAAAATCATATACGCACTGCACTGTACAAACATCCTTCAGTGGCATTCTGGTTTTTTACAATGGGTGATCCAGTTCACAGATGGAGGTGTTGGGTACTCCGGCGTCTGCCATGTGCTATTCGCTCGGTGCCGAAAGACGCAGCTAAAGCAAATTACACAAGGGGAGCATCCACTGGCGGGCAGCCGGCAGAGTGTTCGTAACAACCCCCTGTTACCGAAGTGGACACGGCGTAGGAGTGGTAGGCTGCTTGGAGAATGGCACATGTAAAGCTGTCGTCTGACTTCCTCGCAGAGAAGGGTCTTCATGCGCATGTTGAAAGACGATCGTCGACATATAGAGCGCAGTCCAGAGGGTGAATTGCACGATGAGGATGCTTTGCGAAATCTCGCTTCTTGAACAAAGAGCCGTAACTCCGGCACCGACTAAGAACATCAGTTCCTTGCGCGCGGGGTCTTACTCAGACACATTAAAATAAGCGACTATCATCTTTATCCAGCATGAAATGCTTATTTTTTTCTGCTTAAAACATAGCACAGTAAAACCGTCTGCACAGATGAACTATATCTTCTGTATAAATGATTAACGTTTCAGCCGTGTCGTGTGTGCTAGGGCGCAAACGAAAGCTGGCTTACTGTTTACGTATCGTGAGTCAATCGAACACTTTAATGTCTTGAACACGGATCATATTCGTATAGCCGCATCATGGTCCTCTAATCAAAGACTGACCATACCTGCGAGATAGAATGGCAAGTACGTTAGGCAGGCCGATTGCTCAACTTTCCTATGAACGCCAACCCGTTCATATGATGCAAGCAGATCATCAACGCGGCGGCGGCGGCGTGTTTGGTTGGAAGCGAAAACTCAGCTGTGATTGAAAATGCGAGGCGGATACAATTAAAGCAATAATAAAGAATCTACTGTTCGAGATGGACCGGCGCTTCGAGCCTGCGAGCCCTCGCTCCTTGGCGCAACGCGTTTAGTCCCTCGACCACCGTGCATACATCCAGCTTACTAACCGCTAGCAATCAAATCCCACCAGATGGCACAAATTGCCCATGGGACGGGCGCGCTTTTGTTCAGTCGCGCGGCATGCATGGATATAGGAGCCGGCTCGCGTCCGTACTGTGGCTCTCCTTGTCCACGGTTTAGGTGTCGACCGAGAAGCGAAGGCAGGCTAGCGATCGGGAAGGTGATACGAACCCGGTCCGTATAGGCTATCGTGGTATACTCTTGAACGCGGAGCTCCAGCGCCCTCCAAGCTCCTTCCGTGCATAAGCGAGTTTTATATGGGCCTACAACACTTTTTTGAGTTGCGACGAAATAGTATCAATATAACCTCACGACAATTCATGAAACAGATGCTGCAAAAAAAAACGCCAGGCCTGCGCTGAAATCGCAGCACAGTCACAGCGAAAGCTGGAAGAGCGGCGTTTCTAGAGCCCGTTGTAAGCTCTTTTGGGGCTACAATAGAAGTACACTAGAATGGTACCCACTACGCCATAAATCACAATTTTTGTGAAGTTGGGAAGCACCTACTAAGCCATTATTCGTCATTGTGCGGAGAAGCGAGGCACCAGCTACACGTCTGTAAGGCATTATGTGCACTTTGTTGACGCGACGACTGATGACGATGAAGAATTATGGCTCAGCCATTTGTAATGGGTTGGAAGCTTTAAACGGCCCACCAGTTATGCAATTTGCATTGGGTGACGCCCGGTCGCTATTTCCCTCTCCCGTCATGCTGTATAACATATGTTGACGTGGGAGAGAGACGGGGGGGTGGGGCGAAGAACTACTGAGACCCCGAGGAAATGGATCATGCGCCTATGGGCTTCCTCGGCAACCAATACAAATGCCCTTTCGAGGAACCCACTACGCTATAAATCATTGTAATTTTACTGAGACCCCGAGGAAATGGATCATACGCTTATGGGCTTCCTTGGCAACCAATACAAGTGCACTTGCGAGAAACTCACTGCGCTCTAAATCATTGTAGGTTTTGAGAAGTAGGGCAGCACGCACTGTGCAATTTTTTTATCATTCTACGGGGAGCCGTGGTACCTGCTAAACACATGTAAGGCATTATGCGCACTGTTGATGCTGTGCCTGATGACGACGAATTATGGCAGAGGCCTTTGTAATGGGTTGGAAGAATTCAACAACCTACTCGTTGCGCAATTCGCATTGTGTGACTCCTGGTTACAGAATTCGCGTTGTGCGACGATTGGTGTTTTTTTTACACTTCTACCACGCTATATTGCATATGTAATGTGGTTCCTTGCCGACATGAAGCCTGTATAGGACCTTTTTGCAAAGCAGTTTCAAGCACCGGCATGCCTCAGAGGTTGAATACTGGGCTCCCACGCATAAGGCCCAGGTTCAAACCTCGTTCCATCCTGGAATTTTTTTTCTTATTTCCGCGATACTGGTTACGGACACCGGCGGCGGCGGACAACTACGGCGCCAAAAACGACCGGTGAAATGATCTCATAACAGCTTTCGCTGTAAAAAAATGTTGGAATCTGTCACGTAAGAGTAAATTACAGGAATATGTCGCATGCTCCAGGCGCTTTCTCTCTCCTCTCGTATTAGCGAGCGCGGTGAAACCTACGCAGGGAGGCGGATGACAAGTGGGAAAGAATATATCAGCACACGTCAGGACTTTCAACACTTTTTCTTTTTTTCTAAGAACGTGCGGCTTAATTTCAGGGTGATCGCGAGTGTGAGCACGTGGCGGCATCCCGAGGCAGTCACGGTAACTACACAGCCCGCGATACCCAAGTGAGCCAATGGCGGTGGACTTGAGTATGTGGCGCAGAAATTTCGGTACATCGCATCATTTGTAGAGAGAAGAGGGAGTGATTTCTAATTCTGAGAATTAATTGTAAATGGTAGGTAGGGTGCAGCGCGATAATGCTCAGCGCACGTGTTCTGGGGAGCCTCGAGTACCGACTGGCAACGCTTTCTGACCATGCTCAAGAATTGTTGCAGGGCTCCATTAAAATTGCCTACCCATGACACTTGGTCCCAAGGCGTCGCTGGGTAGGCTGCTCTTGAGTTCGGAGGAGCAGCAGAGTTTGAGTGTTATGCCAAACGCAGGCACCGTGGGCTCAAACGCAGGGGATACCACACGTGGGGAGATTAATAACACGCAAGACGTGAGCCACACGTCGTCGACGCCAGCGCTGCGCCTGCGTCGTCTCGCTGGCGACCCAAGACGCCCTGTAATCCCACTCAAGTTTCAGACTTTTGGTCAACGCTTACGCAAGGTCCCAGGTGTGGGTATGGTTCTGCGCGTGCGGACTTGCGGCTTCCAAATTTTTTGGGTCCCCAAGCCTACTGGTTCCCTGGTTCTAAAACTACCTAATGTTGTTGCGCTCGCTCCGAATGCGCAGCTGTGCTAAGACCCTTCGATATGCGGTTCCCACTTACCCGTATCGGTCGATGCGCGAGTATAGCTACCTTATCTATAAACGCAGCCATTCACTCTCCCCCCAGTTTGGACCTCCTCTCACACGCGGTTTTTTCGTGCACGCGCATGAGGTGGCATTGAAGTTTCCGACGTGCAGTTTAAAGACGGACGGACGAATGGGCTAGACGTACATAGCTTCGTTGTTAAACAAGATGTACGACTGAGGTGAGAAAACTGAACTGTATGTACGAGTTTACACAACACTCCACCATAAAAGATTATTAAAGCTTTTCTTGTCAAGTCCACCATAACCGATCTACGGAGATAGAAGAAAAAGATCATGACAAAACAACACAAGGAAAGAAAATGATAAGGAGCCGTGCATTGGCAATTGGTATCAAATTTTCAATATGGTCATGATAGCCCGTTGGCTGTTATCGCTAAGCAGAAGCGTTATCTTAACTGCTCGCGGAACATTATCATGGGAACACTATGCATAAGCTTTCCTGATAAAGTCAAGCTTACAAGCTTACAAGCCCCGAAGGTTTATAAATTTATAGAATATATCCTGATCCTCATAACCAAATTGTGTTTTCAGCATGTAAATGCCGAATGCATACCGTGATGTCACTTTCTTTTGGCAAATATTGGCCTGCTCCATTTCCTATACCTACTTTCACAAACATTCCATTGACCTAGGCAAAAAGCAGTCTGCCTAACCACTTCATAAGTAAGCCCTTATCGTTCACTGTACACCAGACAAAATAAAACATCCTTCATTAGCCCTTCATGCTGCAGTAGTGTTATAGAGGGAAAAGAATGACATGATGGATGTCCAAAATCAATAGGGACATGCATTGCATCAACTGCTCACGGTTAAATCAAAAACTGTGTAATGCAGATACTGAAGGTCCAGAGGACTTTAAAATTACCCGAGAACGTTGGAACAACGCTGCTGGTTACTTGCACGAGATACTTGGAAAGAAAGAGAGACGAGAAAGTAGCGTGACATGAAGGTAGCTGACTTGTAGTTTAGATTCCAATCTCTAATGCGGTGGCCTTTTGAACTGCACTTCATTCCTAAAAACAGCCTAATTAAGAGGAAATGATGCAATAATGCCCCTTAACTATTCGCAAATGATGATGACGTGCTATTTCAAATCATTTATTGTACATGAAAGGCCCCAAGGCATCGCAAAAAAAGAGGCATATATCGAGTTTTTAATTTCTATTAACAAGGGCCACTTGTAGCATTGTAAAGGCGCGTGGCAATGTGTGTGGCTGCTTAGTAGAAGTTTTCGTGGGCCCTCGATTTATGGCGCAGCAACTTTGGGATGAAACAAGTGACGCAACATTTTATGGCAACTATGTGTTTGCAAGTAGCACATAAGGGTATAAAAATGTGAAGTATTCTTATCTGAAAAGGGTGCATTATTATACATGAGGTTATTGGAATTGTTTTAAATCCTTGATAGATGTAATTAGGAGGAATGAAATCCAGGGGCCGAATTCACAAAGCTTTCTCTTGCTTACGCAATTTCTTAGCCAAGAATTCCCGCATCTCGAGGGAGTACGATAGCAACAGTACGAATTTAACTTACTCGCCTCTTTTGAGGGCAAGGAGGCAACGCGAAAGCCGATGAAACGACAAGGAAAGAAAGAAGTGCACGCAGGTGATAGCAAGGCAGCACGCGAACAGTCTAGCATCGAGGGTATACGATGATAGCGAATGTATATACGCTGCATCTCAGCTTCCAGTTCCGTGCGTTTGCTACAGCGCTTACGCGTTGCCGCGTTGCAGCAGACGTCCTGGGGTCTTGCGCGAAGCCAAGTGCTCGTGTTTCATCGATGACCATGGCTAGCAAAAATCTAGTTGCCCGATGGCGTTAATAATTTGTGCGCTATCTCGTCAAGTTCAGGCGAACAATGGTCCAGATGCTCCGCATCTATAAACCGCGCATACATTGAAACATTGAAGGTTTGAAGATGTGACCGAAACGTTTCCCCCTCTTTACCACAGCCAGTTACATTTTCTTGAAGCTGCGCTGTCACTCAACTAATTAGGCATGTTCGAGCACGGTATGGTGGTTGCCATTAGGGTATTTGTAGCTGGACGTAAAATGTTGCATTTCTTACAAAGAGCTCAGTACAAGACATAGGAGCGGCTTTTGAGCCTACGGAGAACTGTACAGAAATATAAAGCAGCAGTAAGAAAGGCCCGAAACCCAATTATCATACCTGGGCATTACATTTCTCGAGTCTGGCTATTCGAGCGCCGGTCAGACATCACGGTGTTTTCAAGAACATCAAGAGACACGCGGCGGCCAATCTGCTTGAGGCCAAGATGACTGCCTTTGTCGGGACACGTTTCCGTGCTAGTTGGGTGGGATTCATTCCACGCAGCAGCGCAAAACGACAGGGACAAGTGAAAAGAGACAAACACAGTGATGTGTTTTTTTTTCTCGGTCTCTGTCGTGTTGCGCAGCTCCGTGTAATGCCGTTTTTATCAATGCTGCTATCGCGCGCTCCGCACTGTCTTCCTGTCATGACCGCCGTAGTGCGAGCTCGGGGCAAACTCGTGTTCCCGAGTAGCTCGGGTCATCCTGCAAAGCACCCCAATGAATATTTATTGACTCTGAGTTTCAGATTTGGAGTGTCGAATCATCATCGCAGCTCTTGCTATGTGCGTCATCGATTTATCCTCAAGACCCTGAGGTCAGCAGTCTTGTCAGTAAAAGGCTGAGATGAACATGTCACGTGTGTTTTGTCTAACGCTACACCACAAATATTGGAAGTAAATAAATGTAACTTTTCTAGTCAACACTACGTGCCGTAGAAAAGACAATTCATTAGGCAAATTTGTAGAGAGGGACGCTGGTTTTTGAACGGTATTTGTAAGTTATCCTCACTATTTCATGCTTTCTGAGAGAATGTCTGCTTCTGTGAAATGCTGTAAGGTGTTTTGAAGAAATAATTTCTTGAGAAAAGCGAAAGCTTTTTCGTAATATCTAGTTGGTGTACCGCCATTCGAAATGCCTTTGCATACATATGGCGGCCAACGTCTTTCAACTAAAGAGTCTAAGTTTTCTTGCTACGCGCTACTCGTATGCCTTGTAAACATTTGAAGCATATTTGGCCTGCGAGTGCGAGGTATGAAAGTGTCCATTATCTGCATCACTATCGACACAACGGTCACAACTTAAAGCATGGTAACATGTACTCTTGGGCTATTTGGTTCATATTCGGAACGCCTTGTGTTCCGTGTCCTTCTCCTCGTCTGGTCTGTTGTTTTCGCGGGCGCTGTTTTACTGCCAATTAAAGCTTGTGGTTTCATTATCAACCCCTGCGAAAGCGAAGCAACTCGGGCGTTGACAGATGAGTACATTTGTGCGGAGGCGCTCTGGAAAAAAAATTGCGAATTAATTATGCAGACATCGGTATTGCACAAACAAGCTACGTAGTGCCGGCTACGAAATAGCCTTTTTGACTGCTTAGTGACTATCCGCGCTGCTTGTTAATTTTGAGCTATGTTATGACTCACTCCAGGCTAATGGTTTCCTATGAAAATGCAATGGTACTTTCATCTTACCTTCGTAATCCACACTTCTTTTCATGATTAGTAGCTTCGCTGAATAATGACTAACTATGGTATGTGGAGAAACGCATTTTACATTGTTGCTGACATACACGCCCTTATTGACGTGAGCATTGTCATAGCTGCCTGACCTCGTGTGAATCAGCAGTAATACGTCATAAAGTTATGCTCAAATGCTAATTTGAAAGCCGGCTATATATTTCGATTACATCGATGTAAGCGTTTTAGGAGAGCATTTGGCAAAGTGAAATGTCGACGCGCATTGGCTTCATGCTTCAGTTCCTGGGAATATGTAAGTAAACATTGAATATTTCACTTTTAGATTATTGGTTGAAATGATTCACACCAATGATGGTCAATTTGCAAGGATATCGTGTCTGTGCATTCTGAGAATCTGGGCCTCTGTTAGCTTGAGTAAACGCGTTCATACGTTGTTATCGGCTATTACAGATTTAAATACAAGCATTTAATGGAATATAGTCACAAATATTGCAAATTGCTTCAGCAACTATCAAACCCATGGACCATCAATTTAAAACGTTGCCGCTGGCCCCAGCAGCCAGTGTTTTAGAGTGCAAGAAGCAAAGCTATTTTTTTCATGGTACACCTACACTTCATTCACAGGTGTTATATTGGTTGCTGCTGCATCCGAAGGTGAGAAATCTTGCTCAATAATTGCTTAAGTTGCTTCAGAAGGTACCTAGATGCGAGAAAAATTAGCATAGTGTTGCTATGCTATCAGCACTACTGGCAATGTCACATTTCCATATAAAATCTAGAACAACTATTTTTTGAGACTTTTTGTACAGCATTTAAAAATAGCGTTTAGCAAATATGCCTGATTGTTCGAAATACCTAATGAGGTAAATGATCACTTTGTTCTTCTTGTAATAAATGGGAAGCATTTTTAAGTGATCCATATCTATCTATCTATCTATCTATCTATCTATCTATCTATCTATCTATCTATCTATCTATCTATCTATCTATCTATCTATCTATCTATCTATCTATCTATCTATCTATCTATCTATCTATCTATCTATCTATCTATCTATCTATCTATCTATCTATCTATCTATCCATCTATCTATCTATCTGTCTCCGTCGTCTCCATAGGTTGTAACATACCGAAATTTACATAGCATAAGATGAGTGTATGACGAACACGATTCACTGATGCTTACATGAATAACGCAAACTATCTGTCGTGTACGTCATGAAACGCTTTCTCTCAGTTACGGGTGGCACATACCCGCATACCAGAGTTCATGTTATGCGGGTATGTCCCACATGTGTTAACAGTCTCAATCAACGCACTAACCGCGAAGATACACATTGATACGGAAGGAATGTGATAATAAAAGTTCGGTAGATCCCACGTACCGTGAGAATCGATGTTATGCGAAGCATGCAGGGTAAGGTGATTATGGCGTAATTTTTCACATTGAGCGAAACGTTACGGAATGACGCTAGAGAAATGTGGTAGTGGTATACATACGCATCTGATGTGTTGAAGAGTTGCATATGTATTAGATAACCAGCTTTTTACAGTTGCGAAACGATGCCAACAGTAACATGGGTGTTACCAACACCAGACGCGGTAAGTTGATATCAACGTTACTAGATCCTGCCAGTTCTCAAACTCCCACGGCGGCTGCCGTAGATGCGTGGCCCCGTTTCGTTTCCGCTCACCAGACGGCACGGCGGCCATGGTTAGCCCGTTGCTGTGCAGCAGGAAGCCGGCGGCGCGCGTTGTAAATGGCCGTTCTTTGCCTTGAAATACTCGTTCAATGCGTCTCAAATTTCTACTGCCATTAGGGACCTCTTCGAACAATCGGGCGATGCTTTATGTATTACATTACATTTCTAAATACGCATTAGTTCAACTGTTATTATGAATGTTAACCATAATTTTGTGTTTTCGAAATAAGTATCTTGTCGTTTTTTTGTTTTTTTTATTAATCAGTTAAATTCCCATTTCTTTAATGCCTTACTCTGTGTATCTATTTTAAGGTTGTCAAGAAGTGCATTTTTTGTGTGAATTCTTGTCGCGTTGCTGCTGCTATTGTACGGGGAGGTGGGACTAGTCAGGCTGCATTTAAGCAGCTTTTATTCCACCATCCTTGCTACTTATGCATATTTTGTGTTTATGTAGCAATAAATTATATATATATATATATATATATATATATATATATATATATATATGAGCGGAATGAAAAGCAAAGCTATAGCGGCGAAGCTGCCCGCAAACGTGCGGCCAATGTTTGCGGATATTCGTTACTGCAAACAAAAACGGAGCAAAAAAGAGGAAATTTATTCTCAGTGCCGCGAAATGCGTTTATTGCCGAGGCCCAAGGCAAACGCACACAATGCAAATGTTCAACGGCTTCACAATTGGCGAGCTTTCTTGGTGGCGATGGCAACTTTCTCGCGGGTTTGAAGGCGTCGGTTGACATCCCTTGCATAAAAATGCATTCGTGTCACGATGAAAAAATACAGGACCTGACACGTGAACGTGGGCTTGTGCTGGTCGCAACCCAGCCTCGTCAGATCGCACTCATCCAACTCGTCCAAGACCTTCCAAAACAGGTCATGCTTTCTCGCCTTGAGGTCGCGCGAATTGCTCTACGCCGAAGCGACTTCAAGCGAACCCTCTGCTTTTTCCTGCAGTCTTCGCGCTGCTTTGTACGCTGCAGAAAAAGCTTGTTCAAGGTCCTACATTGAGCACATGTAGCGCTAAAGCTCAATACAGTGCAGGTGTTGCGTCTCCACTTTTCACCTTCTTTTGTGGCCACCAGTGATGATGCGATCTTCGGGTACATTTCAGCAGGGCATCCCTGGTATAGCTTAAGCTTTTCAATATACCGGATCAAACATTTCAAGTCATCAAAGGAGTTCATTTCAATGCTCGGCTCCTCGGCGTAGACGCTGCGATGCACGATTCGACCATTTGCGCAGACAATTATTTCGAGGTTCTCCGACAGCGCCACTGACGTTTCCACACGGGGATGTTACTTCTTATGCTAAGCTTGTACAGTAGTGCCGTTTGTTCAGCAACGCCAAGAAACCAACCTTCAATCTTCTGCCCCCTTCGGCCAAGCGAGTTAGCATGTCAAAGAAAGGTTCACTACTATCCGTCGTCCCGAAGTTTCCTGCTTCGTTGTTGCTATCACCAACTGCTGAAATCAACTGCTTACCTTGTCCTTTTCGACGCCTGCTTTTTGCCAGGGAGACTCTGCGAGCAGGAGCCTTGCGTTTCCGTGTCGGTTTCGAAAGGTAGCTCGGGCGATTCGGAAACAGCCGAGGCACGGCGTCGTCTTTCAGTGCCCATTTGTCGCGCGGCATCGTTACGAGCTCACCACAAATGTTGTGCTCGAAGACTTTCGAAATGTCGCATTCGCGGAAGTGAAGGTCACAAACAGAACACGTGCTTGAAAGCTTTTTGTCCTGCCTGGGTACTGCTCGCTGCCATAGTGCAATGCGTTCGGCGTCTCGGGGCGGCCTGAAAAAATGTCTCTTCTCATCCGAAGGTAGAACGGAATCGTACGCGCTTTTACGCCCGGGCACGAAACAGCGTGGCATGGTTCATACACTTACCAGCACGGTCCACAAACGTCTGCGGGTACTCGCGCAAACGTTACCAAGCACACTGCAGCGGGCTGTTTACAACGGTCGTCCAGCCGTCCGTGTCTGTCGCGACTTGCCGCAACTTGCCGGTGATGATGATGATGATGATGATGATGATGATTTGCTGCTGTTTCCTTTTTAACGGGCGGGTGTAATTATGGTTGTAATGACACCCTAGCACACGGATATGGAAAAAAGACAGAAAGAAAAAAAAACAACAAAAAACCCCCAACCCCTCCCAATGGACGGGCCCAGCAAGGGGGAAGAAAACCGAACAGAAAAGAGTGGGGCACAGTAGAAGAAAGCACAAGGGCACGCACGGTTCGCGCTTGCTAACACTATGTTGTCACTACACTGCGCCACCCTGTGTCCTCGACCGCTGCGCAACAACCACTGCCCTCCAGCGTTCAAGGCGCCGCATCGACACTCTCGCTGCCTGTAGATCAGTCTCTCCATCTTCCCCCGCAAAGCCCAGCGCGGTGCGCAATGACTCCGTGCGTGGGAGGCCTATCTGTCCACACTCGTCCGCACTTCCACAGGCGCGACACAGCACCGAAGCCATCTCCCTGTCAATCGTTCTCTTGTACGTAAGGGTTTGAAGCGCGCCAGCTCGAGCCTCGAACAGAAGCGAGCTCCCGGTGCTGTTATCGTACATGCGAACTGAGCCTATGGTGCCTTTACTGCTGCGGTAAAGTTCGAGGGTAACTTTTCCACTCATTGCTTGTTGCCACAGTTCCTCCTCCTTGTCGCGCACCCGCTTACGCACCTCCTTTGTATAGAGCCTTGCAGTTTCAGCCTGTACCGGCTCTGTGAAGGTTACATACTTCTTTTCGAGCCGGTGCACCCGGTTCACCCAAGAGGTACGTATGCATGTTGCCGCAAGGTATTCAAATACCTGCCTTGCCCAGCGCTCTCTGCACATGAATTGAAGGCGACCCCGGTACACTAACTTGCTGGAGGCCTCGCGAGCTTCAAGACAAGACCAGCCTAGGTCCCCCTGGACTGCCTCGTTCGCCACTCTTCCATGGCACGCAAGCGCCGTGCGGCCAACTTCTTGTTGCCGCCGCTCCAGCCATTCTCTGGTGGCCGCTGTCATGCAGACTACTGCGTTGGCAAATGTAAAGCAGAGAACATGCACAAGTTTCCATATGTCCCGCACCATCGCGCGCGCCCCCGCGTGGAGCGCAACGGAACAGCGTCAGGCGGAGCTCCAGAGTTTGAGAACTGGCAGGATCTAGTAGCGTTGGTTGATATGTAGTGCTTATATTATTCAATTCCATAGCCGGATACAACTTTAGAAGGCAGGAGAGGCCCCACGCAGACGGCCGAAGCGCGGCAGCCGATCGCCTCCGCGACTAAAGAAATAGTCCCGCTCATGCATGCGCCGACGTTCTCCGAAGGCGGGGCCACCGGCCGTCCCGCTCATGACGTCAGTCCCGAATGCGCCCATTTGTGCAGGCTTGTGTCAATCCGCCTTTGAGGAAGAAATGCCGCGGCCTTCTAAAGTTGTATCCGCCTATAGATAGCGCGAATCCGAACAACACAAAGAAGGAACACAGGTACGCAGGACAGGCGTTACTCGCAACTAAGCTTCATTCAGGAAGGTTTCCCTTGATATATACACAGCCGATTGGCACGCGCAGGCGCATTGCACGCCCGTTACAGTCACGCACGCACGAACCCGTGTGCATGTGTGGAAGGGGTTCTTGACAGTTCTTGAACAGGGTCATCAACACCGTGATCAGTAAGCCCCACCAACTGAACCGGACTTGCTATTCGGACCCGTTCATGATCACGGCTACGATGGGTCTAAGTGCACTGAACTGCGAGGTATAGCACAGCTGGCGGAAATCCTGGATACCTCTCGCGATGAAATGATCTATGATGTCCCCTGTCCTCGACGTGACAGCGAGGTCTTTTGATGGCCTGTCCACACCCAAGCCGTCTTTCACGCAGTATAAGGACCAGGCGTTGTTGGGTCTTGATAAAGCAATGTTGAAGCCACCGGTAATGATGGGAAGCCTGGTTCTCTCGGCAGATTTATTGTAGGAGGCATTGATCCCGGTTTTTGCGTAATCCACGTGGACGAGTGGATGGTAGTTGAGCGTCTTCCAGGACTGTTCTGTCTATATCCCGGCCGCGGCGGCTGCATTTTCGATGGAGGCGAAAATGTTTGAGGCCCGTGTACTTAGATTTAGGTGCACGTTAAAGAACCCCAGGTGGTCGAAATTTCCGGAGCCCTCCACTACGGCGTCTCTCATAATCATATGGTGGTTTTGGGACGTTAAAACCTCAGATATTATTAGACTGTTCTGTCTATAGCATCCTCACTTTCCTTGCGTTCGCCGCGGTGGTGTAGCGGTTACGGTGCTCGCCTGCTGACCCAAAGGTCGCGGGTTCGATCCCGGCCGCGGTGGTCGAATTTCGATGGAGGCAAATTGCTAAATGCCCGTGTACAGTGCGATCTCGGTACACGTTAAAGAATGCCAGATGGTCAAAATTTCCGGAGTCCTTCGCTACGGCGTGTCTCATGATCATGTCGTGGTTTAGGGACATAAAACACCAACAATTATTCTTATCACTTCTTGCGTGTCAATGTGAATTTGTTCGCGGTTGCTGTGTTGGTTGAACTCTATCACCTGTGTCACATACCCGCAAAACATGTACTCTGGTATGCGGGTATGTGCCGCGCGTGAATGAGAGAAGGGGTTTCATGACGTACGCGACAGGTATTTTGCGTTATTCATGTCATGACCAGTGGATCGTACTCATGACCAGTGGATCGTATTTGCCATACACGGATCCCCTGCTACGCCAATTGTGGTATGCTACACTTTATGGAGACGACCTTGAGAGCGCGCAGACGTAGGCGGCTCGATAGATAGATAGAAACAACCAAAGTGCCTGAGGTTCGCTAAGCAATGCTTCGCATTTAATAGTATTTGTTGGGGTTTTACGTCCCAAAACCACGATATGATTATGAGAGATTTCATGGTGAAGGGCACCGGAAATTTTGACCATCTGGTGTTCCTTAACCTGCAGTGACATCCCACAGTACCCGGGCCTCTAGGATTTGGCCTCCATCGAAAGGCGACCGCCGTGGCCGGGATGGAACCCGCGACCTTCGGATCAGCGGCCGAGCACCGTAACCACTACACCACAGCGGCCGACGCAAAGAAAGATATGAAGCTGAAGACAGTGCATCCCTGGAAGGCGCTGGGCTACCATCCCCTCGTCCACGTGGTCCACAACGTCGACCGCGTGGATTGCGAAAAAACCGGGGTCAATTCTTCCTGCAATAACTCTGCCGAGAGGACCATGTCCCTCACGATTACCGATGACTTAAACATTGATTCATCAGACCCAAAAACGCCTGGTTCTTAGACGGCATGAAAGACGGGTTGGATGTGGACAGGGCATCACAAGACATCGGTGCCACGTCCAGGACAGAAGGCATCATAGATCATTTCTTCGTAAAAGCGATCCGCGGTTTCCACCAGCTCTACTATACCGCGCACTTCACTACACTTAGACCGTTCCTAGCCGCGACCTCGAACGGATCCCATAACAAGTCCTGTCCAGCTGCTAGTGCTCACTGGCCACGGTGATGATGACCTTATTCAAGAACTCCCAAGAATCCCTTTCACACATGCACACGGGGTCGTGAATCGTGCGTGCGTTCTCTATGATAAAAGATAATTATAAGCACTGTAACGCAACTCTAACAACTGCAACTGTGACTGCAAAGTACGTGCAGTGCGCCTACGCGTGCCACTCGGCTGTGTAAAGATTTAGAGAAACTTTTCTGAATAAAGCTTAGTTGCGTGTAGCGCCTGTACTGTGCATCTGTGTTCCTTCATTTTCCTATTCGAATTCGCACTATCCAGTATTGAAGAATATAAGCAATGCATATCAGCTTACTGCGTGTGGTGTTGGTAGCACCAATGTTGCTGTTGGCATTGTTAAGCAACTGTAAACAGCTGTGTATATAATACATTGGCGAATCTTCAAAATATATGCGTGCGTATACCATTTGCATATTTCTCTAGCGTCATTCCGTAACGTTTCGCTCAATGTGAAAAATTGCGACACAGTCACCTTCCTGCGCATGCTTCGTGTAACAACGATATCCACGGTACGTCGGATATGCCGAATTTTTTATTTGCGCAAAAGTTTTAGCCATTCTTCTGCCTCCTTCTACAGAGCGTTACCATTTCTGTTTCGGAGAAATTGAGCTTTACGTAGAGCATTGCAGACGCATATATGGACGCCCCAGAAGAACACGAAGCGACTATGATGGATTTTTTTTCCCGATCAACTGATATTCTTGCATGTTTTTACCCCGAATTCTCCCTGGCAGATACTGACATCTACTCAAAAATTACGAGAGAGTTTAAGTTGATGCGAGGAACACCAAAGGCTCAATAGCGCTATGCCTACATCTATGTCGATCACAGATTCCTAGGATCATCCAGTGCGCATCAAAGCACCATCAATCATCTTTATGTATGTAGAGAGAGGTCAGAATGCGGAAAAGGCAGGGATGTAATCTAGAATGAAAACATTCAGTTTGCTACCCTACACTTGGAGGAGGGAGAGAGAAAAAGAATGGTGGAAGGAGGAGTGGAGAGAACAGCTCGTGCACAATAACAATAGGAAGCGAAAACGAACAGTGAGGAGCGGGAGTACTGTAATCTGTGCAATAGGCCGTTACCGCGCAAGAAATTCAGTAAAATCTTAAACACTTAGAGTGCGATGACAGTTCGCGTCAGAATACCGGCAGCGTTGGTTCCGACAGGGGCCTCTCGTCAAGGTCGTCTAACACGTCCGCTAGCGGCAGCCTGTGGACGCAGTAGCAAAGATGGCGGCCATAAACGTGTTCTATAGTTCTTCGCTGCCGCAGTCGTTGCAAGAAGTACGGTCTCCATGCCGATTCGAGAAGCAATACATTTCCGTCTTTATAAAAACGCACACGACATATTTTGATCATACCTGAATGAGAACCGAGGTAGGTTGAACTGAATAAGATTATCGGTGTCTTCTGACATTTGTTGGCCTTCTGTTTGGGGCGGACATCTGTAGATATACAAAGATACTCATATGTCAGCACAAAACTTAATTACGAGCGCATTTGTGAACAGCTTGCTACTATGCGAAACGATCTGTTGGCGTATTGCATAATGTATTTTAATATGATTGGGTAAGTGAGAAGATTGGATAAAATTAAAAGAAGCCACAAGCTCATTCGTCATAGTTACATAAAATGCAATTGTTACCGCGGCAATTCTGTGCTCGTCAACACGGCACCCGAACGGAACTTACAGCTTTTTCTTATGAGATGAATTTAGCGTCCACCATGGTTCCCGAGTATTGAAACAGCGTGTGAAGAGGATTTTTAAATCTGTAATAAATATAAAGAGATGGCAAGACGGGTAAAGTAACCCCCTTTTCTCCCGCAGCCCTGAGTAATGCAGCTGCTGTCGGCAGATAATCACGCTTGTTTTCGGGCGTTCGTTGGTAACATGAATTGAGGTATAGGCGATGTTGTACTGGTATTGTTTCATTTACTTTAGTTTCTCTCTTTTTCATTAAGGCGAAAGCCATAGATGCCTCATCAAACATGTAAATTGACCGTCGGCGTCCCGCGTGTTCGACACGAGTGATGCAAAAACAATCATGAACTCACAGATCGGCAAAGTATGTGACGTCACTATGGCGTCGTCGTGACGTTGCATGATGGTATCATCCCATGACAATGTCACTTTGCATTGCCTCCATAATCGGTGAGCCGATCACGGAGGCTGTGCAAAAGCAGCTGAGGTGCGTCTAGATTACAATGCCTTCAATCCTGGGGGGAGTGCAAAACCACTTTAGGTGCAAAAGCTTTCGTAGGGGGCGGGCGAGGACCTATGCATCGAGTGGAGTACGGTGCGCATTTGGGCTGGTTGCCTCATGGCTACGAGTAGAAAAATTACACCATTTCCCGCTAAAGGGGACCATGAGGCGATGCCAAGGCTGGGCAGTATCGCGATACAAGAGTATCGCGATAGTATTTCAGAGATACTTTTGAGTATCTGTATTTCTGTATCGAGATACATTTGAAAAATATATTTGTATCTCTGTCGTGAAATACATTTACGATGCATCGCCTGTATCGCGATACTATGCAGGACACGGGTATCTCGTTACACTGTTTTTTTTTTTGTCGGAAATGAGTTGAGGCGTGTTTGCAATGGGGGAATGTCGTTTTTTTTTTCTTTTTTGTGCCAAGACAAGCAAAGGCGCGCCGCCGGTCGCCGACAGATAGGGCGGCGATGGTTTCCCCTCAAGCACAGAATGGTCCATGTGGTAAAGCGCGCGACGCCGCAGACGGCAGAATCGCGGGGGCAGTGTTGTCGTCCTCTGCCGACGAACGTCGCTGTTTCTCAAGGTCAGTGCAGCACACTTAATTTCTTTCGGGTGGCAAGCCTTTACTTCGCGATCCCCTCGCGGATACCGCCTTTGAGCAGGCTTTGCAATGCTTCGCGGGCGTTCACTTCTCAAAGAGGCCACACTTCCAAAAGCAGTTCCCGTAGTCGCGGCGGAAGTGTCTAGAAGGTGGCTATCTTTGACGCGCTTTCAGCCACCTCTCCAATGTCAGGCTGCGTTCCTAATTGATGACATGCATGAAACAGTCTTTTGTGGTAGCAGGCTCCCCCACCGCGAGAGCCGACTTCGCCTGTTGCGGCTTTCTAAAATGGGTGCTGGTAGCTTCGGTGGTGGTGACAGCTTCATTGAAGCCGACAGGGTCAGACGGCTGAGGATTCCGAAGATGGGGACCGACTTCGGATTCTGAACAGTCAGAACAACCCAAGTGAGGGTGGAAGTGTTTCGGTATCTAGATGACCCGAGAAGAGATATCGCCACGCTGCAAGGCAATCCGGCTATGAAGGCGGTACTTATTCACTATAACACGAATGTGTGCTCGCCTTCAGCGGCTGACACACTTTTTTTCTTACGTCAGTCTTGTGCTGAGGCTGAACCGACGCTGTTAGAAGACGGCCTATTTGAGAAGCCTACACAGCAACGTTCTTAGCAAAGCAGGTCTTCAAAATAAATGTGTGTTTTTCTCAATTCACTGAGGTTCATTAGTGCACTAGAAGAGATTCATTAGTGATTCGAGTGATTTGCTTAAAGTGTGCTATTTCGAGTATAGCTTAGTTTGTTCGCCAAGTATGTCGATTTCAGTGTCCAATCCTTGTTACTGTTGCTGTGAAATAGTGTATTTTATTGAAATTGATACTTGTAATAATGTCATTATTACTAATTATGTACTTTGTCCGCCCCCTCCCCTGCAATGTCTTAATGGCGCTGAGGGTACTGTAATAAATAAATAAATGAACTGAACGTTTCGATGCGCTGTAACTTTAATTACAACATCATGCTGCACTAATAAGTGTCTTTGCGTAGTATGAGCATCCTTGAAATAAAAACAGTATTCCAGTATTTGTATCGCTGTAAATGCATTCCGGAATAATTTTTTCGTCTTATTGCAAAAGTATCTCCGAAATATCCCGTTACGGTAAATGCAAATGTATCTCAGTATCTGTATTTTAGGCTTCCAATTCATGTATTTCGATATCTGTATTCAGGAATACTTTTCTAAGTATCTCTGCCCAGCCCTGGGCGATGAGAAGCCGGAGCACTTGCACGATCGCGTTTCGTTGGCGTTCTTTGGGCATGCTACCGACCTCTCGTCGCGGAACGCGAAGAGGAACTCTACGCGCGTCCTGTCTTCCCTCTAGCCTGGCCGTTAATTCTCACAAGGCGAGCGGGTAACGCAGTCGGCAGGCGTGCGAGAGGGGGCCAGCGTAGGAGAGAGAGGGGGAGGGGACGCGCATGCGCTGGTGCTCATCGCGGCGTTGCGCAGGAGAGAATTTCGGCATGTCTAGCCCGCGTTTAATAGGAAGAGTGGAAAGGGGAGGGGAGAGGGAAAGAGGAGAGGGTATGCGTATGCGTATGCGCAGTAAGGGTGGTCACGCCGCACACCACCACCACCACCGGATTGAACCCCGCCATAGGATACTTCGCATCTAAAACAGCGCGAGAAAGACCACACAAGAAAGCACACCCCCCCAGACCACGGCGCTGACTAAGAACAAATTGTGTTTATTCCATCAGTCAGCATATAGGCCTGACTGGCTGCCCAGGCGGCGCTGCGAAAACGGTGCTAAAAAGCGCCCCCTACGATAAGTTCTTTGGTTTCGAGTAGTCAGACTGGCGGCCGCATGCAGCACTAAGCTCAGATGCGCAATGGAGCCGCCGCTGTCGGTTGTGCTGCGCTTTGGATCTCGGCCAATTTCTGGCGTGGCTGAGTTCTTCAGGCCAAGCAATCTGCGTAAACGCAAGAAGCTCGTCAACGTCAAGTATGTTTACGACGTGCAGGAGATTGAAGGAACCATTTCGGCGCGCTGCAACTCGCAAGTGCAGCGAATCTCATACGACATTGAACTCGAGTTAAGTTTTACGAGGCATGCTCGCGCCATTAACGACAGTGCATAAAGGAAAAGATTGCTGTTAAGAAAGCCGAAATGATATGCATTACACGACGAAACGGAATCAAGAAAGGTCCAGTGACGAAGGCTAGCCGTCGGCGGCCCGAATGAGCGCATTCGCGCCGTGTGCCGTTTTCTGCCGCATTCAGTCGCAAACACACTTTTTCCCCATGCACGGCCGTAATTTTCAACATTTGCTTCTAGGGAATTCGTCAAATTCTGTCAGCGTGCGGTGGCGGTCGAGAAGCGACGGCGCGCAATGTTTACAGTCGGCCGCTCGAAGCAGCCGGCTGCAAGCTGCCGGAAAAATCGTAGGCACATACGCAGGGTGACTCATGGCATCGTTTTTCTCGTTTCCCACGAAATGCCGGCTGCATATCCTCGTGATCGCCGTCGGCAGCCACGGCGTGCTGTCTGGACTGCACACAGGGAATATATACAGATATAAACGCGTGCACGCGCGTACGAAAAGTAATCAGCACGTTACGTTGCAAACGACGTTTTGCTCGCGTACTCACTTCACGCGTCGGACGGCACGTATCCAGCGGTTCCGTCGCTCCACTTCGTACGGCTTTCAGGGGAACCAGTAAAACCGCATTAGGATCCTTACCCCCATGTTCGAGGCAATTAACCACGCAACAATAACGGCGGCGACCGCGCTTCGGGACCGCGCGCTGCTCAGAGCCGTCGCCCGGACCACCTGCTTTCGGCACGGTTTGTTGAAGCAGGGATCGCTTGTCAAGCATGTCAGACTCTGCAGGCATAGCGGACAAGTTCCTGCGTACGTTTTAAGCACTTTTTGAGCCTGAAACCTAGGCGCAAAATTAAGTAAAACGCTCAAAGCAACTGAGAACTGCGTAACTCGCCGGTCGGCGTCCATTTTTGACTACCCAAGCAACTTCGGCTCACGCCACCAGGCTCCGCCACAGTACTCAAAACTCCAGCGCGTCAGCCCTATAGTCAGCGTTGTTAGAAAACGGCTTGGTCTCTGTGCGTTCTTTTCCCGTGTTTTAGCGCTGTTTTTCAACTCGTTATCAAATAACCGACTTTCGTTAACTAATGGACTTTCTTATCAATTAAACGACTTTCGCCTTTGAGTCATCTTAGGCGAATGCATAAGGAACCTTGTGAGGATTTTTTTGCGTATTTTCTTGCATACATTTTACCTAGGCAGTGTGTTCTTCAAAATCTAAGGGTATGTCCCACATGTTGAGATCGATGTTGCCGGCCACCACGTTTTCATCACCAGACGGAGACGAATCGTCAGACCACGCATCATCACAACAAATTGTTGCCGAATAATGCGTGTTTGCGCGTCATACATCATATTATCACCTTTACTCGTTACGTAAATGGCAAGCATGTGAAGTCAGTGATGTCATGGCATATCGGCCATTTTAGGCAAGCATTCGTGTAACTCCACGCCAATTTTCGTGTATACCAAGTGAACGAGAAGCGAAAGTTACGCGAGGTATTTCGTATTTTTTATACCACACCCACGCCGACGGACAGATTACCCTTCGCATGAAAATGCTGAAAACAGAAGAGCGCAGAAGGCTGCCTTGTAAAACAAATCGAATGCAAAAAATTAAAGAAAGGATATGATGGGTGCAAACGCGTTAGCATGAGTTGGTCATTTACTATGCGTTACGTAGTTGCTTTTGCGGGGACATGTCGCACAACTAGTGTTACGTGATTTTGGTAGGAACATGTCACGTGACTATTGTTACGTGATTCCACGTCACGTTCCCCTCTTCTTTCTTTTTGCTTCTCTCTTTTACAGCGAAAGCTGTTACGAGATCACAAGGGCCATTTTTGGCGCCGTAGTTGTCCGCCGCCGCCGGTGTCCGTAAACACTATCGCTCGAAATAACAAAAAAAAAACGAAATAAGAAAAACATGCGGGACGGGACGAGGTTCGAACCTGGGCCCTCTGCGTGGGAGCTCAGCGTTCTACCTCAGGGTCATGCCGGTGCTGGAAAATGCCTTGCAAAATGACCCTTTACAGGCTTGATTTCGGGAAGGAACCACATTAACATATGTAACGGAGTGTGGTAGAAGAGTAAAATAACAAGCTGGAGTCGCACAACGCGAATTCTGTAACTAGGCGTCAGACAAAAGGAATCGCGCAACGAGAGGGTTGTTCAATGCTTCCAACCCATTTTAAATGGATCTGCCATTAATGCTTTATCGTCATCAGCCGCAGCATCAACCTAGTCTTACAGGTATTTAGCGGGTACCACGGTTCTCCGGAGAATGACGAAAAATTGCACAGTGGCTGCCTCCCTACTTCATAAACATTATGATGATTTATAGCGTAGTGGGTTTCTCGCAGTGCGCTTATATTGGTTGCCAAGGAAGCCCATAAGGCTCCCATGATCCATTTCCTCAGGGTCTCAATAAAGTTAATTCCCTCTCTCTATCTCTTTCTCACGTTAACGCATGTTATAAAGCGTGGCGGGAGAGTTCAATAAAGACCGGGCGTGAGTCAATGCGAATTAAGCAACTAGTGGGTCTTTTAAAGCATCCAACCCATTACAAAGGGCGCATCCATATTCTTTATCGTCATCAACCGTCGCATCAACAAAGTGCACATGATGCCTTACAGATGGTACCTCGCTTCTCCGCAGAATGACGAATAATGTCGTGGTGGGTGCTTCTCAACTTCGCAAAAATTACGATTTGTGGCGTAGTGGGTACGTTGCTAGTGTACTTGACTTAGTAGCCACAAGAAAGTTTATAACGGGCTCTAGAAATGCCGCTTTTCCAGCTTTCGCCGTGACTGTGCTGCGCTATCGCTGTGCTGTGCTGCGAGTTTTTCATATCGTCAAGAGGTCGTGGCGTAGACGAAGGTAACAGTCGGCGTGTCCAAGATGAAACTTTTTTATTTGGCCGAACTTGCGGCCGGGAAACGAAAAGTCAAACTACAGCAACACACGCTGCGTCCTGATAGCGGCGAAGAAAGCGTCGACCGTCGATAAACTGAACCGCGGCAAGACGCGTCGGCATTTATACATGCGGCATCAAACGTTCTAGCCTTATCGCTGGCGGTAAAACAGAAACAAAGGAGCGCGTGTGGCAATATTTCTATATCTCGCTCCCTGTTTCTTTCTCTCTCTCTCATTTCTTTCATTCTGTTTCACTATATTTCGTTCTTTCTATTTCCTTCTCTCTCTGTCTTTCTCTCTCTGTGTACTCGTTCTCTTGCCCGTCCGAGTTATTGCATCTCACGCCGGAGAAATCGACGCGCGTGTTCGGAGAGCGAGGCAGAAGATGAAAAAAACGCGCGCAAGCATAATGATGATGGTTTTCGGTGAACGCTACACGGGGGTAAACCGAGCATAAACAGCTACGCTGTTAAAAGAACAGCTTTAGCGATAGTTTAGTGCCGAACGCTTTGTAAACTGTTCTGCATCTTCCTGAACATAACCTGCTTGCGCAGGGCAACAATAACAGCAAGCGCAACCATAATAGTACGCCAGCTGGCGTGTCTTGCACATAAATAGCCGAAATGCCATCACAGGTCAAGGTTACGTAACTGTACTGACGAATAAAACGAATGCACGCAGCTGGCTGGCCGCCTGCGCAAGGGGGGTTTCTCTACCGAGCGACACCGCGGATGGAGCAAGAGCTATCGCTCTCACTGGCGCAGAAGAACATTCATCAGGCCCGCACCTTTTTTAACAGGAAAGTGTTTTATGCCGGGGTCCAGCAAGACTTCACTGACGTACTTCCGCCACGGATATGGCGTTATAAAATCACACTAACCGATGACAAAGAAAAACACCATAAGAAGAAGTTCTGTCGCCGGGAATCGAACCCGCGACTCCTACCTCCGCAGAGCGCGGCACGAAACGACTCGGCCACAAAGCCCACGTTCTTAAGTATACTAACGGTGAGCTATTTATATACACTATTTACAATTGTCGGTAGGCAGAGCTCGAGGCACTTGTTTTCGATATCACCAACGAGATGGCATAAAAAGCTCGAAGGGCGCGCTTTAAGGATCGTCGCCTCGCTTGTTGCGATGCGCGCGCGCCCCCACCTGTACTTTGTACTACAGGGGGTGGCCGCCCGTGCGCCCGCGCTTATCTCGTTATCAGGGCGGTTCCTACTGTTACAAAGCAAATGCGAGGGTCCTGGGCCAGCTGTTCCCAAAAAAAGTCTTCCCGCTTCTTGGAACCCCCTCATTTCGGATTTGTCACCTACACCCGCCGTCTTTTCCCTGAACTGGGCGCTTCGGCTGGAAGCTGGCAGCTACGCGCGGGTCTCCTCCGTGGAACGCGTGTTTGCAACGAGTTTGTTTTTGGTGAAAGCTGGTGCCTTTGTTCGTAAAATGATTTTCAGTTCCCCGAGGTGACATTGCCCCCCCTTTCTTCCGAACTGGTCGGACGTGGAGAGTGAGAGTGCAGTGGTCCCTGACGTTGCTATCCTGTGGGCGGTGACCTATGTGTCGAAGAGACGGACCCTCCAAAGACATGCACGCTTCTGATTGGACGTTTGCTAGTTATGGAGCTTCAAAGGCATGCACGTTTGTGATTGGACATTTGCAGTTAAGGAGTTTCCCTATCTTGGAAATGAAACGTACTGAAGGAGCAGCAGAGCGTCTGCTCGGAACGGATCGATCGGACTAGTTGCCGTTCAGATTATCCTGTCGTCTATGATGTAAATAAACGTCTGTTAAGTTTTCCTCAACGCCGGTCTCTCTGCCTCGGATTCTTGCTGTTCTGGACGTCCCTGGGCCTGCGGTATGACTCCCGCCCCTCAGCTCCACGCTGCCTCCTGGGTCCGCATCGGCCAACGACTCCGCTCGTAACAACTGGATGGCATCGACGGGATTCTGCTCACGCCAAGTCGCAACAAGCTCGTGCCAGCATCGGGATCGTCTCCGCTGAGATCATGGCTGCAGGGTGTGGTCAGTGCTTGACTTTTCTTCACTGAGATTTTACCAGGCTTTGTCCCGCGTTTCGTATGAAAGGTGGTAGTTTGGGGTAACTACTCTACGTTGACCTGTGCATGGGAACGTAGCGTCTAAGTAATAGTGAAGTTAGCAGCACTTACAGCAACCATGAATCTGAAGGCACTGAAAAAACCGCTTTTTCTAGAGTTAGCTAAAAGTTTGGGTTTGGATGTTCGAGAACAAATGAGAAAGCCAGAGGTTATCGGGGCTATTGAGAACCTTGAGGCAGAAGACGACGAGCTCTCAGAATGTCTAGAGCTAATTGAGGAAAAAGAAATGAGAGGCGTGAGGCTGAAGGAAGAAATCAGAGGCGCGCCAATCGGAAGAAAGAAATGAGAGGCGCGAAGCGGAAGAAGGAAAAGAGAGGCGCGAAGCTGAAGAAAGAAATGAGAGGCGTTTTGAAAGGGATCTTGAGATGAAGCGCCCAGAAGTCGAGCTGCTCAAGGCTCAAAGTAGTAGTAGCGAAGCGTCTAGCGGAGTAGAACGGAAATCGTTCAGGATGAAAGGCGTAATGCAACGCTACCGCTCCGGAGAGGACATAGGTCTGTTTTAAGTGCGAATGCACTTTATAAGCGACCCTGAATCCGCCGTCCCATAGCAACGGCGCGAGGAGCGGAGAGGAGCGTCTGTAGCAACGGCGCAGCGACGTCACGCCCCACGTGACTGCGCGCGCTCCGCCCTCCGCTCCGTGGCTGCGCGCGCCCCGCGCATTGCCTGTGGTGATGAAGGCCGGCGGCGAGACGCCGAACGAAAGCGTGCGAAGCGAGCCGAGCACCCCGAAGCCGATCTGGCGCGGGGACGCGCGATGCGTGAGCGAGCGCGGGCCCTCGAATTCGATCGGCCGGACGCGCGCTTCAAGCGAGACTTCCTGGACCGCAGCTTCGGATATAGCTGCGCGGTGTGTGATCGACTGTGGTTCGACAACAACCTGAGCCCCATCTCGCCCGTGCGCAACGCCGCCAACAAGTTGAACGCGTTGCGGGTTCTTTGGAACGAGTTCGGAAGACAGATCATCATCATCAGTAAAAGTGCTTTGCACTTAAAAACGGCCAGACCTCCGTGGGTCGGCTGGCGCGTGATCTCTCGCTGCCGTCTCCTTCGCTCGGCTCTGCAGTTCAGTCGCGCGCGCCCCCTCATAGCATCACCCCGTGCTTCGCACTTCCTCATACTCCCCTTCGGGGAAATGCGGGTTTTTTTTGGTAAACTTCGAGCGCACGTGCGAGAAGGCGGGTGTTACCAAAACGATGTGGCCGCAGTGCTTGCTTACCTTACTACCGTGTGAGGCTGCCGATGTAATTGCCCGCTTGACAAAAGTGGAAGCAGTTAATTACGACCAGGTTAAGTCGAGCCCGCTAAAGAGGTATAGATTGTCAGCGGAAGCATTCAGGCAGAAATTCCGGAATGCCTTTGCGCAGAAAGACGAGTCGTATGCTGACTTCGCATACAAGTTAATGTCGAATATGAGGGAGTGGTTCAAAGAGGCTAAGGCGTTTGAGGATAAAGAGAAAATGATGGAGTGCTTCGGACTGGAGCAGTTTTAACGTCGTTTGCTCCAAGACGTTAGGCTGTGGGTGCAAGACAGGGAGCACGTAACCACTGTCTCGAAGGCCGCGGAGCTTGCGGAAGAGTTCGTCTCGCGCCGCGCGCTTGATAGAAGAGAAATTCCCCAGCGGGAGGGCCAGATCAAAAAGGCAACTGGGTGGAAGGGACATTGAGTCCAAGATAATCGAGAGCGCAACGCTGAACCCGCAGAGAAACGGGAGGTAGGTAAAGAAGCCAGTCCGGCTGGGGAAAAGCACCAAAACAGTGCTTTTGAGAAGAGGCGACCACTTGTGCGCTACAACTGCCACAAGCCGGGTCATATGGCGGCGCACTGCGAGAATCCAAAGGTTGTTTGCCTGTCAGTTGACAGCGGGAAGGAAAGCACGGAACTTTTGGAGCCATATATTCGAGAGCTCAGAGTAAATAGAAAGGAGTGTCGCGTGCTGCGAGATTCGGCAGCAACAATTGACGTGGTGCATTCCTCGTATGCAGAACAGGGGCAGTTCACAGGAGAACGCGCTTGGTTTAAGCAAGCAGCGGTAGCGCGAAACGTATGCCTTCCGATTGCTAAGGTTTGCATCGAGGGCCCCTTTGGCGTATTGCATACAAAGGCTGCTGTGTCTGACTATCTGCCGACACAGTATTCCTATCTGTTTTCAAACAGATCAGATTTGTTGCTGCGGCAGAAGAACGTCACGTTCGGGAAGAGGGTTGTGCGCGCGCGCACTCGCTGGAAACCACGAGGGAGACGCAAATGTTGTTTAGGCGACTGTAAGCTTTTCGGGGAATGGTGACGTTGCACATCTGAAAAGGTTTTTTTTGGGTAGTTGTTTTTTTTTGTATGAAATAGTTTTTTTTGTGATCTCCTCGTCTCTTGATGGTTAAATAGCTAGTTTTAGAGCTATGTTTTTTATCGTTATGCGTGGTGATGTTATCTATCGAAAGAATAGGGACACGCATCAGAGCGAGTTGAGTGCATAAGACGAGAATGCCCATCTGAGCTTTACGAAAGCTAAGTTTGAAAATATTTTGTAATGTTTCACTTGCGTGTCATGCTAGGACACAAGGCGGCATTGCGTCAGGGTGTCCCACGAGTTGAACACTGGCAACGCTCACGGCTTATGTCGTTGTTTCTAGGGAACTTGATGGCATCGGGTACTCTGGCTTGTGTATTTAGGTTCAATTCTTTTGTGACAGGTTTACAATTGTTTTTTTTCTTGTGGTTCATCACGACATGTGTTTGCGAAATTGAGCAGCCTATTTCAGGTTGGGTTGTTGGACTTGCTACTGCTATTGCAATTGAGAGCAGGTCATTTTGTGTGAAGTAAAAGCCTGGTAGGTCTCAGGGAGAGAGTACAGGCGCTTGCCTGCTTGGCGGTTGTGGTTCTCGCGCGGTTGACATAGGTGCTGTTTTTCAAGAAGGAATGTTGGCCAACAGAGCGGGAGCCTTTTGTCCGACTTTGGACGACGCTACCAGATGTTCGAGATCACCAGAGGTGGCAGAGGAATGCAGCAGAGCAGCATCAGGGTGTGCACGGCTTCAGCATACCAGCATTGTCTTCATCGACCTCTCCCCACAAAGGTTGTTGACCTTTGTACGTCGAGGTCTCGGCCTGCCGCGGGGGAAGCTGTTAAAAAGAAAATGCGGGGGTCCTGGGCCAGCTGTCCCCAAAGGAGTCTTCCCGCTTCTTCGACCCCCCTCATTTCGGAGAACGGATTTGACACTACACCTGCCGTCTTTTCCCTGAACTGGGCGCTTCGGCTGGAAGCTGGCAGCTACGCGCGGGTCTCCTCCGTGGAACGCGTGTTTGCAACGAGTGTGTTTTTGGTGAAAGCTGGTGCCTATGTTCTTAAAAGGATTTTCAGTTCCCCGAAGTGACGTTGCCCCCCCCTTTCTTCCGAACTGGTCGGACGTGGAGAGTGAGAGTGCAGTGGTCGCTGGCATTGCTATCCTGGGGCGGTGACCTATTTGTCGAAGAGACGGACCCTCCAAAGGCATGCACATTTGTGATTGGATGTTTGCTAGTTATGGAGCTTCAAAGGCATGCACGTTTGTGATTGGACATTTGCAGTTAAAGAGTTTCCCTATCTTGGAAAGGAAGCGTACTGAAGGAGCGTCTGCTCGAAACGGATCGATCGGACTAGATGCCGTTCTGACTATCCTGTCCTCTATGATGTAAATAAACGTCTGTTAAGTTTTCCTCAACGACGGTCTCTCTGCCCCGGCTTCTTGCTGTTGTGGACGTCCCTGGGCCTGCGGTACGACTTCCGCCCCTCGAGTCCACGCTACCCCTGGATCCGCATCGGCCAACCACTCCGCTCGTAACAGTACGTATTGTACTTTCACCGCAACTTTACGTTTAAGTCACAGAGTGCACGAATGGCACTTTGCTCGTTGCGGCAGCTGCGTTTGCTATAGGAGCGTGCTGCTCAAACACACATACTTAACTGTGACAGTTGTTAGTTCGCGCTGGTCCTGCGTGTATTCTTTTCGTGCATTCTTTGTGCTTAATCGACACGCTGTAAGTTTCGAGCTGCTTGCCGTTCTTCGCCTGACATTCCAACTCCTTTCTATCGCATTTGCTTCGCCGTTGCGGTGAAACAATGCACAATAAACGCTTAACTACCTCTTTGAAGATATGTTTCACTTTCGTGTTATACCGATTCCCATGACGGAGGGAGCAGCAGTGTTCTTTTTTTTTATTGGGCGGGCGTCTCTCGTCACTCGCGCCACAAGAGGCACCACGTTTACTCTTCATTCGCCAAAGCCAGATAGTCAAGGTTGCTCCGATGTGAGAAAAAAAAAGACGGTTAGCTTCCAGTCGGAAATGGAATCGAACTCGAAAGCGGTATGAGGATGCGGATGAAACCACATCGGTGGAGAATTATTTGACCATCCGGTTCTCACGCTGATTCTCTGTTTCTTCGCGCGTTGACCTTACGTATCGTGAAGTACCATTCATTTATTTATTTCAGTTATTCATACCTAAAGGGTTTCATAGTGATTTTACATGAGAGGTGGCCAAGAAAAAAGATGAGCAGTTCCTTGTTAACATAACACATGGCTCATGGCGGCAGTTTTAAAATGAGTAAAATGAGGTGCCACGGCGATGTGGGCGGGAAGGTCATTCCAAACTTCTGCCAACTAGCCAACACGAACTCTTCTAAATTTGCATATTCGCTGCAGGTAATTGGTTATATATTTGTGAAATAAGCATTATATGGAACACGTTCCCGATATTGGCGTTGACTTCCACTGATAGTGCGCGCATTGAACTTTTATTTTACGAAACTCAATTGAACAGGATGACTGACATCACACAGTGAATTAACTAGGTGTCCTGGTTGCGTCGGTAGAGCAGTATACGTTTTTGCATAAGATGTGCAAATACGTCATTTAATAGTTCCAGTGTGTTCTTCGCGACTGTTTGTTTTGTACATCATGATTGATTGCCGTTGGCCTAATCCTACAGATGGATGCAATCTTCCTCGACTCTACACTCCTGGTGGTCTGGTTCGTAGCTCTTTATTTGTAATGATTCCTCAAAATGTTTAGATCTGTTCGCCGACTTCAGGCATTCTAGAAAATAAAAGTTGCAATATTAGCTAGAAAAATAGAATACGCTTATTGAATGACATATTTCAAATTACAAAAATACAAAGCCCAGGCGAGAATGACGAGATAAAACTTGATATTTGAGCTACTGGGTAACTACAGCCATTTTATCGCGGACGTTGTAGCCGTCTGCACACCCTTGAAGCTGTTGTGGCTGAGAACCCTAGTTCATGAACTTCTGTATTTATTCGCGAACGGCGTCAACCTTTGAACTGCCTTGTGGCTGTGACGAATGCAACAACATTAACGGTCCGTGCAGAGATAGTGCGCTTCCTCGTAGTTTGTAGTAAGCTAGTAAGAATATCAGGCTGCTTCCCACTTTGGCAAAACTCGGAGAGCTTTGCGATACATTGCGCGTTTTCTCCTAAGTGTTAAACAGCCCGTAATTGCTTCATGCCTATCTCACGCATTCTCTTAATCGTCGTCGCCTCTGTAAGAAATTCAGCGATTTTCGTGGGCTGGTTACATAACAATACGGCTAAAAATTATTTCACTCTCAGAGGTAAGAAGTTGTTTTTCTGTAGGGGAAAGCCTTAAATGCCTCGTGAAATATGAAAATTGAGCGTTGGCGTCCCGCGTCGGCGGCGTCGACGTCCAGCGGCGTCGGGGGACGAGTATTGCAAAATGTCATCATCACGTGATGACGTCACCACATGAAGTCATCACGACGTAACAGATCCACAAAATTTGTGACATTATGACGTCACTGTGTCGTCACGTCACCTGAAGAAGTCATCACTTGGCATCGTACCTTGGTCAAATGTGGCCGAAACAGAGGCAGTGCAAAACCAGGTAAGGTGCCTCCGATCCTGGAGGCAGTGCAAAACCACGTTAGTTGCTGAATACTTTCGGAGGGGGGCGAGGTAGGATCAATACATCGACTAAGAAGAAAATGAAGATGGCTTTCACGTTGGAGTCATCTTAAGTTAATGCATAAGGGACCCTGTGAGTTTTTTTTTCAGTTTAGACAAGCTGTAATCGGCGTGTAAATACAGACAAGTCGTCTTCCTGCTGTAGATTACCATGATTTTGTTCGGAATCCCCACACAAGTGTCAAGCAAAAGTTCGCACTTTTCTTGCGGCGATGCTCGCGATGGTTTCAGGAACGTGACGCAAAAGAGAGCCAATGCCCTAAGAATTGACTTCCACATCTCTCTGCAGGGCGTGGCACCGTCTTGTAAAGATGAAGTGAAATCATGCAGCTTTTGTACGCAGTCCCTGTGGCTTAAAGTGGCGACTCGGTCGTAGGCAACTTTCCCCGTCTTCCAATGACAATCCGCTAATGTCAAAGGTTATCTTGGTTGCTGCTGTACGATAGCACACGATCGTAACAGGACGACTATTTTGCTACCGTTCTTGCCGCGATTATGTGTATTTAGCATTCCAAGTGTTGTTCGGTTAGTTTCAGTAAAACACTTTGATTTGTGCGAGTTGGTACTTACTACTCATCGTATGTTCACTGCGACAAACTTAGCATGGAAAACAAAGATACAGGACACAACACTGCATTTCGACTAATTGTACTCAAG
>NC_051177.1:158928577-158947585 GCF_013339695.2 Rhipicephalus sanguineus | reverse complement strand
ACGCCATAAATCACATTTTTGTCAAGTGGGAAGCACCTACTAAGCCATTATTCGTCATTCTGTGGAGAAGCGAGGCACCGCTACACGTCTGTAAGGCATTATGTGCAGTTTGTTTGACGCGACGACTGATGACGATGAAGAATTATGGTTCATGTTTGTAATGCGTTGGAAGCTTTAAACAGCCCACCAGTTATGTATTTGCATTGGGTGACGCCCGGTCGCTATTTCCCTCTCCCGCCACGCTGTATAACATACGTTGACCTGGGAGAGAGGCGGGGGGGGGGGGGGAAGAACTTTACTGAGACCCCGAGGAAATGGATCATGCGCTTATGGGCTTCCTTGACAACCAATACAGGGTGCACTTGCCAGGAACCCACTACGCTATAATCATTGTAATTTACTGAGACCCCGAGGAAATGGATCATGTGCTTATGGGCTTCCTTGGCAACCAATACAAGTGCACTTGCGAGGAACCCACTACGCTATAAATCATTGTAATTTTACTGAGACCCCGAGGAAATGGATCATGCGCTTATGGGATTCCTTGGCAACCAGTAACAGTGCACTTGCGAGGAATCCACTACGCTATAAATCATTGTAATTTTACTGAGACCCCGAGAAAATGGATCATGCGCTTATGGGCTTCCTTGGCAACCAATACAAGTGCACTTGCGAGGAACCCACTACGCTATAAATTATTGTAATTTTTTAGAAGTAGGGCAGCAGGCGCTATGCCATTTTTCGTCATTCTACGGAGAGCATTGCTCCCTGCTAAACGCATGTAAGGCATTATGCGCACTTTATTGATGCTGTGCCTGATGACGATGAAGAATTATGGCAGAGCCCTTTGTAATGGGTTGGAAGCATTCAAACAACCTACCTCGTGCGCAATTTCGCATTATGTGACGCCTGGTTACAGAATTCGCGTTATGCGACGCTTGGTGCTTATTTTACTCTTCTACCACGCTATATTGCATATGCTAATGTGGTTCCTTCCCGACATGAAGCCTGTATAGGACCTTTTCGCAAAGCAGTTTCAAACACCGGCATGGCTCAGAGGTTGAATACTGGGATCCCATGCAGAGGACCCAGGTTCGAACCTCGTTCCATCCTGGAATTTTTTTCTTATTTCGTTTCTTTTTCTTATTTCGAGCGATACTGGTTACGGACACCGGCGGCGGCGGCGGCGGCGGACAACTACGGCGCCAAAAAACGGCCAGTGAAATGATCTCATAACAGCTTTCGCTGTAAAAAACACGCAACTCCACGAAGTGAATCATGACGAGTGGGAGAAGCTCTGGGTATCGTGTGGGTGAGTAACGGTACGTTACACGAGCGTTGCTCCATATAATGTAAATTGAGTGACATACATATGTACCCTATAAAGTGGACGGCGGGATGACCGCCGCCGTAGCTCAGTGGTAGAGCATCGGACGCGTTATTCGAAGGTCGCAGGTGCGGTCCCAGCCGGCGGCAAGTTATCTTTTCGTCCACTTTACTTTCTTGACATTTATATTCCAATTATTACAAATAACATCTCCTGTACTGTCCTTGGCATTATTGTCTGTCAGTTCTCATTAATATTGTGTCTAACAAAGAAAAACGAGCCCTTAAACGCCATCTTGTTTCCTTCATAAAATGCCATAATGTGACATGAAGAGTCGATGACAAAGCTAGGTCCTAAGGTCCAGGATGACTACGTTGAAGTCGCCAACTAGTACAAATGTTTGTGCTTGTAGGTGTTTTATATTGTTCTGTCACAATTATGTTTGTCTATTGTAAACCTTTTTTTAAAATGCGAAGCATTTCTTAACGAACCTCGGGCACTTTGGGCGTTTCTATCTATCTATCTATCTATCTATCTATCTATCTATCTATCTATCTATCTATCTATCTATCTATCTATCTATCTATCTATCTATCTATCTATCTATCTATCTATCTATCTATCTATCTATCTATCTATCTATCTATCTATCTATCTATCTATCTATCTATCTATCTATCTATCTATCTATCTATCTATCTATCTATCTATCTATCTATCTATCTATCTAGCCGCCTACGTCTGGGTGCTCTCCTAGTCGTCTCCATAACTTGTAATATACCAAAATTGGTATAGCAGGGGATCAGTGTATGACGAACACGATTCACTGGTCATGACATGAATAACGCAAAATATCTGTCACGTACGTTATGAAACCCTTTCTCTCAGTCACGTGTGGCACATACCGCAGACAGAGTTCATGTTACGCATGTATGTGCCACGGGTGATACAGAGTCTCAACCAACGCATTAACCGTGAGCACACAAAAACTCGCGCGCAAGGAAAGTGGTAATAATAATAATTGTTGGGGTTTTATTTCCCAAAACCACGATATGAATATGAGAGATGCCGTAGCGAAGGGCTCCTGAAATTTTGACCATCTGGTATTCTTTGAAGGGACACTAAAGAGAAACAATGAATTGGTTTAGGTAGATAAACTGTGCTCGGAGAACTCTTGTGTAGTTTATTTCACCACCATAGGTTTGTTATTAGAGGAGAAAACCAAGTTCAAAGTTTCATTTTTAAATTTCGCGCCGAACTTTGTAATTTGTGACGTAAGAGATGTCAAAGAGCGTTTAACGTATTTTGGCGCCACTGGCTTGACGAAATTTCCGCAAACTCGTTACGTCAAGTCTCTGGCCCCCTCAGAGGACAATGTACTTCGATTTAACCGATTAGGAACTACGTAGGCCCAAGCAGGCGCCGTCAAAAATATGTGACGTCACTGCAAATGGTGCGGGAATTCCAAGGTGGCGTCGCCAACTTTATTTTCTTTTTGCGCGTTTTCTAGCTTATTAAGCGTCTTCTCGCAGCAAGCGTGGTGTTTTTGGTATCGTGGAAGACTACTTTACTAGTGCGAGAAAAATCGTTTTGCTCTTTAGCGTCCCTTTAACGTGTGCCGAGATCGCACAGTCCACGGGCATCTAGCATTTTGCCTCCATCGAATGAGACCACCGCGGCCGGGATCGAACCCGCGACCTTCGGGTCAGCAGCGGAGCACCGTAACCGCTACACTGCCGCGGCGGACGCAAGGAAAGTGAGGAAGCTGAAGACAGAACACCCCTGGAAGACGCTTAACTACCATCCACTCGTCCACGTGGTGCGCAACGTGGACCACGTGGATTGCGGAAAAACCGGGATCAATGCTTCTTACAATAAATCTGCCGAGAGAATCAAGCCTCTCATCATTACCGGCGACTTCAACATTGATTTATCAAGACCCAGGGGCGTAGGCAGAAATATTTTTCAGGAGGGGGGCACCATGATCTGTAGTGGGGGCAAGGCAGGCAGATGTGGTCGAATGTCAGTTTGTACTGAGTATGCCATGGCAAAAAATTTTTTTCTTTTTTTTTTGGGGGGGGGGCACGGGCACTGTGTGCCCCCCCCCCCCCCCCCCCTGGCTACGCCACTGTCAAGACCCAACAACGCTTGGTCCTTATAATTCGTGAAAGACGGCTCGGATGTGGACAGGGCATCAAAAGACCTCGCTGCCACGTCCGGGAAAGGAGTCATCATAGATAATCTCATCGTTAGAGGCATCCAGGATTTCCACCAGCTCTACTATACATCACACTTCACTGCACTTAGACTCCTCGTAGCCGCGATCATGAACAGATATCCGATTAACAAGTCCGGTCCAGCTGCTGGGGCTCACTGATCACGGTGATGATGACCTTGTTCAAGAACTGTCAAGAACCCCTTCCACACATGCACACGGGTTCGTGAAACGTGCGTGCGTTCTTCGTCATAACGGACAAGTATAAACATAACCACTGTAACAACTGCAACTGTGACTAACTTACGTGCAGTGCGCCTGCGCGTGCCACTCGGCTGTGTATATATCTAGGCAAACTTCCCTCTGAATGAAGCTTAGTTGCGAGTAACGCCTGTTCTGCGCATCTGTGTTCCTTCTTTGTTTTGTTAGGATTCGCGCTATCCAGAATTGAAGAATATAAGCACTACATTACAGCTTACCGCGTCTTGTGTTGGTAACATCCATGTTGCTGTTGGCCTCGTTACGCAACCAAAAACAACTGGTTATATAATACATATGCGACTCTTCGACTTCAACATTTCTCTAGCGTCATTCCGTAACGTTTCGCTCAATGTGAAAAATTACGCCACAGTCACCATCCCGCGCATGCTTCGCATAACATCGATTCCCACGGTGCGTGGGATCTGCCGAATTTTGATTCACATACACATAATATAGCCACAGTTTTCTATACACCGTGACACCGGACAGTGAGAGTCGACGACAAAGCTAGGTCCTAAGGTCCATAATGTGTACGTTGAAGTCGCCGACTAGGATAAAGGGTTTGTGCTTGCGGGTGTTTTATATTGTTTTGTCTCAATTCTGATTGACATTAGTCTATTGTTAAACCTATTGTTAAAACCACGCATCTTCACGAAGTGAATCATGACGAGTGGTCGAGTAGGTGTGTAAGCACGGATGCCGACATGCGGATGGACGGACATGCCTCGGTCAGTGGTTCACTTCTAATATGAACAAAACAAAATGTGTTGCGATTTGCATCGCGAATTACATGTGCGATATGTTTCAGCAGTGCATGAATGCGTAATTCATGCAAAATAAGTGATTAAGCTGTTAAAACATAAATGGTTTTCGTTTATGTTTGAACGCACATGAACGGAACTATTTTTATTACTTGACCTGATTTCAGTAAACTGACGGAATGCGATCTTTATTGGCCGCTTGATGGAGTTAGTTTGAAAGTGTAAATTAGCTTAAGTTGCGTGTGCCACGTAGAAAAATCGGAGAAGTTACACATGTGTCACGTGCTTTCTCGAGTAACTGCAACGAATTTGTTGATAAGAGAATCTTCATATAATGACAACGTACTAGTTCGTCGTTTTTCGCACAGTGCTATATGCACGTGACGAGAGCCTGGGCGAGCTTCTTTATTAGTTTGTACTTTCTGAGGGCATGATAGACAAAGGCGCGTTTTAAGGGGAGGAGTCCGGCATTTTTTCTTAGTGCCTGTTGACACCTTGCCTTTTCTGTCTCGACCCGTGCGTTGGAACTTGTGGTTTAGATTTTCCTTTCTCTGTTAACCTCCTGCTTCATCTTTAAGCCCGATACCTGTTAGCAGAATGATCGAAAAGTTCTCTATAGCACGTCACTTGCGCCTGGTTAATTTTAACATGCTCGCTCTCTGTTGCCGTACAGTGCTATCGAGTTTTCGTCTTTTCAGGCCATCCCTTATAAGGTATTAATGCATACAACAAAATTCTCTTTTTTCCTATTTTCTTGCAGGTGGTAATTTCCCTATACAGGTTTAGAAACAAGCACTACGCCAACTAAATTATGACTTCTCTACTGATGGGGTTACTTGCTTTTTTTCGTATGCATACATATATATCTGAAACTATTTTAGTTTCTCTCTTTTCTTTGGGGACTTCAAAGAAACGAAAGGTCGCACAACTTATTAAGGCAGTCTTGAACTTCTGTGAATGTCTCTGTGTTGGCATCGTCAACAAATCGCACCGCGGGGCGCCCGAGCCGTTTCGGCCAGTCATGGTCGCGCCATATGTGGACGCCACGCCCGTGCGCTCTTAACTATGTACCAGCTTTTAAGCTGTGCAATTATTTGTGTAGCTCGGGCGTACATTTAGGCATTTTTCACTTAAATAAGCACCTGATTTTAACCTTTGCCATTGTTATTTCGTGCAGTGTTCGAACACAAGTTTCCACTGCCTGTATTTTGTTTCATTACTCAGTTCTCAAATACTGTTCTATCAAATTGGAATATATTATGGAAGCACTGTTTGTGGAACTGATTTCTTGTTGATTGTCACTTTTGCGACTTTAGTGCGTGTGACCAACAGCTGTGCATGAACATTTGAGATAAACCTTTGTAGCCAGTGAGCTGAAATGTAAGTTCATGCTCTCTTACTACTCGAGTCATCTCACTTTTACACAGCAGTCTGCATGCGAGCTTATTACAATATGTATAATTCCAGGCAGCTCGGATCAGGGTGTCGGAATGAAATGTTTTAAATGCGAAGCATTTCTTAGCGAACTTCTGCGACTTTGAGCGTATCTATCTATCTATCTATCTATCTAGCCGCCTACGACTTTGTGCTCTCCTGGCCGTTTCGTTAATCGGTTGTATACCAAAATTGGTGTGTCATAACATGGCCTTATTACGAACATAAATGACAGGTCGTATCATGAAAATCATGACACGCATGTCATGAACAGCATGATTTACATTCCAAGGCCTTTGGGCTCCCTGGCCGTTCCGTTAATCGGATGTATACCAAAATTGGTGTGTCATAACATGACCTTATCACGAACATAAATGACAGGTCATATCATGAAAATCGTGATACGCATGTCATGAACAGCATGATTTAAATTCCACGGTCTTTGGGCTCTTGCGGCCGTTCTGTTAATTTCATAAATACCAAAATTGGTACGGCGTGACAAGAGTTCATGACGAACATAATGACAGGTCCTAACATGCAAATCATGACGCGCATGTCATGTGCAGCATGATTTACATGACATGGTTTCGGGGCGCTCGCGGCCGTTTATATGAAGGGATACATACGAAAACTGGTATGACGAGACATTTCTGTATGATGGACATAACTGACACGTGGTAACATGAAAATCATGATATGCATGTCACGTATGACATGATTTACATGCCACGCTCATGGCGCACTCGCGGCCGTTTCGCTAGATTGATATACACCAAAATTGGTATTGTGCGATGTAACTTTATGAAGAACATGAATAACAGGTGGTAGCACGAAAACCATGACATCCATGACATGTATGTCATGATTTACATGCCACGCTCATGGTGAATTCGCGTCCGTTTCGCTTGCGTGATATACACCAAAATTGGTGTTACGCGACACGACTGTATGACGAACGTAAGTGAGACGTGGTAACATGAAAATCATGACATGCAAGTCATGTACGACCTGATTTACATGCCATGCTCATGATGCGCTAGCGGCAGTTTCAGTAGATTGATATACACCAAAATTGGTATTGCGCGATGTGACTGTATGAAGAACATGAATGACAGTTGGTAAGATGAAAACCGTGACATGCATGTCATGTATGTCATGATTTAATTGCCACGCTCATGATGCATTCGCGGCCGCTTCGCTAGCTCCATGTACATCAAAATTGCTATTGCGCGAAGCGACTGTACGACGACGGTAAATGAGACGTGGTAACATGAAAATCATGACATGCACGACATGATTTACATGTCATGCTCATGACGCACTCGTGCCGTTTCGCTTGCTTGACACACCAAAATTGGTATTGCGCGACGCGATTGCATATATAGATTGTGCATGCATGAGTGCATGGCAAACATGCGATATATGGTGGACTAGGATGCCATGGCATGAATGATTCATTTGGCTCAAAGACAAACAAGGCGATGTATGCAGCTCTTTGCTGGCTGCTTCGCATTACATCGATTCCCACAGTGCTTGGGATCTGCCGAATTTTTTTTCGTTTCGGTTTTAGATTCGTTCCACCGCAAAAAGTTCCGTTCCGTTTCTGTTCCGGAACGAACAAAAAATACTCCGTAACGGTTCGTAACGTTTTTTTCTTGTATACAAAAAATCACATCATATCCACGGAGTGAATGATGATGAGTGGGCGAAGCTGCGGAGGTTCATCGGTAAACCGTGAATCTTCCGTGAATTCTGCCCAGTACATCAACACCGACGTGAGTTCGGGCGCGTTTATACTAAAGGTTCGATGAGAGTTATGACGACTTGCAGCTCACTTTAATTTTACATGTACGCTGTGAATTTTCATTGTTTAGAAAACCATTGCTTTAGAAAACATCTGGCGTCTTTCGTTAAGCAGCTGGCGTCTTTTCGTTTTGCTTTAGAAACATCTGGCGTCTTTTCGTGTTGCTTTTAGAAAACATCTGGCGTCTTTCGTTTGTTTATTTCATCAATCAACGGCGTTTGGAACAAAATTTTTATTGTTTAATCACGCACAGGAGAAATCTCACCAGGCACTACCTTGAAGGTAAACAATGGCTGCTAATGGGAATGAGAGACAGAAGAAGTCGGCTTTTAGCTAACACTTACACTTCTACTTCTACTAACGTTTCCTACTGGAACATGCCAATGGCTGCTAATGGGGAATGAGATACAGAAGAATTCGGCTTTTAGTTAACGCGCACGCTGCGAATTTTTTATTGTTCAACAACGCACAGGAAAAATCTCCCACCGGCACCACCTTGGAGGTCAAGATCTGGTACTAGCGTTACGACTGGTTAGGCACTACTACGACTACGAGGGACGAACGGGTGCCCCCTTAAGGAGCATCGCCCCTAAAATTCGAAGTTAAGGTGATCATTAAAAAAAACATTGGACTTGTGATATAGTTACTTGCCCTCCTCTTAAGAAAGTGGGACACGGGTAAAGCACGTTATTCAGAGGAGCGGAACTAACTTTACCACGAATATTGCTACCAACTAGCACTAACCAGCATACCCTTCAAAGTCATAGTATTTATTTTCTCAAAAGTCAATTACGATTTTTTAGCAGGCTCATGCTTTGTGATAACGGAGTGAGCGCGATCTCAGTAGCAGCACGTCACTGTGTGTACTCTCTCATGTACGAGACCGCTGTTCTGATATAAAAGTCGCCAGACTCACAGCGAAAGCTGGAAGAGCAGCCTTTCCAGAGCCCGTTGTAGACTCTCTTGGGGAAAATAATACAAGTACACATGCAAGGTACTTACTACACTATAAATCATCGTAATTTTTCTGAAGTAGCGAAGCACCCACTATGCCATGTTTCGTCATTCTTCGGATAATCGTGGTGCCCACTACACAGCTGTAAGGCATTATGTGCACTTTGTGCTACGGCTCATGACGATGAAAAATTATGGCTCAGCTCTTTGTAACAGGTTGGAAGCATTCAACGAACGACTCGTTGCGCAACTCGCTCTGTGTGACGGCAGGTTGTTATTTTACTCTTCTGCCACGCTATATAACATATGTTAACACGATTCCTTGCCCGACATGATGCCTGTGTGGAGTATTTTTGCGAAGGAGTTACAAGCACCAACGTGGCACTGTGGTGGAATATTCGACTGCCATGCAGAGGGCGCGCGTTAACATCCTATCCGATCCTAGAAATTCGTTTATCACTAAATTCTTTCTTACTGCACACGATGGCGGTTACGGACAGCGGCGCCGGCGGACAATAATGGCGCCAAAATCGGCTGTTCTGATCTCATAACACCTTTCGCTGTAACAAACTTCAGTCCTCTCCACGCTGGCCTGCGTGACAGGCGCGCAAAAGTACACTTGCGTAAATATAAACATCTCTGGTTACCACTGTTTTCTTTTTCGCACAATTTCAACACATCTTTGCTTTGAAATTTCTGCTTGAAGTACACGCTAAACAGTACCCTGAGATATGCATAATTGCTCACGTTGCATGACCTCAGTTGTTCCGGATTGTCAAGTTTTGCCCTGAACCGAAAAACGATTTTAAAAATTTCGGTTTCACTCCGGAACGAAATAATAGATAAAGTTTCGGTTACGTTTTCGTTCCGGTCAAAAATATCGTTTTTTTCGTTTTTCGTTTTTGGTTTTCGTTCCGTTCCGACACCCTGGCTCGGATCTTCACACATCCTTTTCCTGCTGTGAACACTGGTCCCACGAAATCTGCGTGTTTTAGACGCGAAACATCGTATGGCGGAGTTCAATCCGGTGGTGGTGGTGATGTGCGGCGTGACCACCCTTACTGCGCATGCGCATGCTCCTCCCCCTCCTCTCCTACGCTCCCCAACCTCTCGCTCGCCTCATTCTCTCCTGCGCAACGCCGCGATGAGCGCCAGCGCATGCGCGTCCCCTCTCCCTCTCTCTCCTATCCTACGCTTCCTCCCTCTCGCACGCTTTTCGACCGCTTTCCCCGCTCGCCCTGTGAGAAATAACGGCCAGGCTAGAGGGAAGACACGACGCGCGTAGCGTTCCTCTTCGCGTTCCACGACGCGAGGTCGGTAGCATGCCCAACGAACGCCAACGGAACGCGATCGTGCAAGTGCTCCGGCTTCGCATCGCCTCATGGTCCCCTTTAGTGGGAGATGGTGTAATTTCATGGCCGTTCTTGTACTTTCACTTGTGAGATAATAAAGATATTGTCGCCGTACTTGTGTTTATTGCGGGGTTTGTTGAAAAGAAAGAGGCGCTATCTTCAGCAGCCCTTGCGGGTGCACGGCTCAGCGCCTTGAGGGGCAGGGGATGGAGAAAAGCAGTAAAGTAGAAAGAAATAGAAAAGGAACTGATGGGAGGTCGACAGGGGCGACAGAAGGAGAATAAGTGATAGGAAAGATGGGGGTAGCGGTTAGAGAAGTTCGTGGACGAGGCCCCAATCGGCGAGCGGTCTTCAGCGCGTGGACATCGCGGACGAGACGTGGTGCCCCCCGCATCATTACCTGCCGGCAGCCGCTCGTTCTCCTCCCCCGAATATGTAACAGAACGAGAGTGCATATTCGGGGGAGGGGAACGAGAAAACTAAAAGCATGGGAAAGGGAAACAAGGTGAGTAAGGAGAAGGGGCATAAAAGAAAGAAAATGGGCATTACAATCCGGATTGTGGAAGGTTTCCATCGCTACTTTAGAAGGCTTGCGGTGTTCGTTGAGTATCTCCTTAGAAGAAGGGATTTTTGGGACCTTTTAAAAAATTACATCTCCCGCTAAAGGGGACATGAGACGATGCGAAGCCGGAGCACTTGCACGATCGCGTTCGTTGGCGTTCGTTAGGCATGCTACCGACCTCGCGTCGTGGAACGCGAAGAGGGACGCTACGCGCGTCGTATCTTCCATGTAGCCCGGCCGGTAATTTTCACAGGGCGAGCGGAGAACGCGGTCGACAGGCGGGCGAGAGGGGAGCAGCGTAGGAGAGGAGAGAGAAGGGGAGGGGACGCGCATGCGCTCGAGCTCATCGTGGCGTTGCACAGGAGGGAATTTCGGCATGTCTAGCCCGCGTTTCAGAGGAAGAGTGGAAAGGGGGGGGAGGAGAGGGGAGGGGAGAGGGAAGTAGAGAGGGGAAGGAGATAGGGGAAGGGGAGAGGAGGTGTGTGGAGAGGGTATGCGCATGCGCAGTAAGGGTGGTCACGCCGCACACCACCACCACCACCACCACCACCACCGGATTCAGCTCAGCCTTAAGATACTTCGCATCTAAAACAGGATTGCGGAACCTCTTCAAATGTTATACCGGCCGGACATTAGCGGAGGGATACGACCGATACAGTGAGATGAACGGATCTTAAGCAGGATTTGTAGTGAAATACCAAGCCACCATGATGCAACCGCCACCAACCTGCTCTCCATCGAAAAGCTGCGTGACCCCGGCGGCGAGAGCCCGGCAGCATGACCTCGGCAGGGAGAGCCCGCCCGAGTTCGCAACCCTCAAGTCTTTTTGAGCGTGATAAGATTTTCGAGACAAAGCCGAAAGGTGATTTCTGATGACAGTGAGTTTGTTAGCCGGCCGCGATTGCGATTGCATACGATACGATATAATGTTCTAGGCTAGGTGTATGTGTGTATGAGGGGAGGGGGAGAAAACGCCCATATACCGCCCCTTCTCCCAGGCTACCCCTCTGCATTGAGTAGTATTTTATTGATATGAGAGTGTAAGGTAATGGTCCTGTAACTTAAACATTTTAAATGCGAAGCATTTCTTAGCGAACTTCTGCTACTTTGAGCGTATCTATCTATCTGTCTATCTATCTAACCGCCTACGACTTTGAGCTCTCCTGGGCGTTTCGTTAATGGGATGTATACCAAAATTGATGTGACATAACATGACCGCATTTCGACCTTAAATGACAGGCCACAACATGAAAATCATGATACGCATGTCATGAACAGCATGATTTACATGCCACGGTCTTGGGGCTCTTGCGGCCGTTTCGTTAATTTGATATATACCAAAATTGGTATGGCGTGACAATAGTGTATGACGAACACAACTGACAGGTCCTAATGTGCAAATCATGACAATCATGCCATGTACAGCATCATTTACATTATATGGTCTCGGAGCGCTCGTGGCCGTTTAAATGAATAGACACCTACCAAAACTGATATGATGAGACATTTCTGTATGACGAACATAACTGACAGATCGTAACATGAAAATCATGATATGCAAGTCATGTACGACGTGATTTACATGCCACGCTCATGGTACCCTGGCGGCTATTTCGCTCGCTTGATATGCACCAAAATTGGTATTGCGCGACGAGACTGTATGATGAACGTAAATCAGAGGTGGTAACGTGAAAATCATGACATGCAAGTCATGTAGGACATGATTTACATGCCACGCTCATGCTGCCCTCGCGGCCATTTCGCTCGCTTGATATACACCAAGGTTGCTATTGCGTGACGAGATTGTATGATGAACGTAAATCAGAGGTGGTAACGTGACAATCATGACATGCAAGTCATGTACAACATGATTTACATGCCACGCTCATGGTGCCCTCGCGGCCATATCGCTTGCTTGATATACACCAAAATTGGTATTGCGCGACGAGAGTGCATGATGAACGTAAATCAGAAGTGATAACGTGAAAATCATGACATGCAAGTCATGTGCGACATGATTTAAATGTCACGCTCATGGTGCCCTCGCGGCCATTTCGCTCGCTTCATATACGCCAAAGTTGGTATTGCGTGATGAGACTGTATGATGAACGTTAATCAGAGGCGGTAACGTGAACATCGTGACATGCAAGTAATGTACGACACGATTTACATGCCGCGCTCATTGTCCGAACGCTCCCGTTTCGCTCATGTGATATGCACCAAAATTTGTATTGCGCGACGAGACTGCATGATGAACGTAAGTGAGAGGTGGTAACGTGAAAATCGTGACATGCAAGTCATGTACGACATAACTTACATGCCACGCTCATTGTCCGATCGCTGCCGTTTCGCTCGCGTGATATGCATCAAAATTGATATTGCGCAACGCGACTGCATGATGAACGTAAATGAGAGGTGGAAACTTAAATTCATGAATTCAAGTAATGTACGACATGATTTACATGCTACCTTAATGGTGCCCTCGGGGGGCCATTTCTCTCGATGATATACACCAAAATTAGTATGGCGCGACGGGACTGTATAGCCAACATAAATGAGAGGTGGTGACATGAATATCATGACATGCATGCCATGTACGACATGACTTACATGACACTGTCATAGTGTGCTTCCGTCCGTTTTCAACTGGATATATACCAAAACTGGTATGGTATGACACTAGTACGTCATGAACATAAATGACATGTTATGCATTGTATATTCCAGAATATACGTTTCATTAGCATGGCATATACCGAATTGTATTGCATGCATGTCAAACGTGCGATATATATTGAACTAGATGCCACGGCATGAATGACTTCACTTGCCTCAAAGACAAACAAGGCGATGTAGCAGCTCTCCGCCGGCTGCTTCGCATTACATCGATTCCCACAGTGCGTGGAATCTGTCGTATTTTTTTGTCTCATTTTTTTATGCAGCGGATATCGACATATAAAACTCTTTCATCCATTTGTCATATTGCTGTCTTCCAGAATGGTCGAAAAACTTAGCGATTATTTTTTTTACTCTGGTCCAAAGTCTTTAACTATTTTTATAGGGCTGTTGTTTGACCCACTTTGTTTACGTGAAGGTAGATGCTGAATATCCTCCTCTAAACCTGTTGGTTCTGCTTTGGTCTTGCTTCATTGGTTCTGCAAATTGGTTCTGCATTATGTGTTTTATGTGTACTTAAGGCTTTTAGTCGGTGAAAGAACAGCATAAAGGAAACACGGAAGGAATACGCAGGAAATCTTCTGAGAAAAAGTGACCTAAGGCAAAAAAAAAAAAAATGAAAATTTGACCGTGTCCCTAATATTTTTTTCACATTTCCTCAACATATACTCTTCTTTGATTATTAGTTTTTTTGTCTGAGAACCATGCTATAACTGGCATATATAGTTGTTGAGCGTTTATAGTCGTGATAAGTGTTTCGCTGTTGAAGGAATCCAAACAACACTGACAATTAAATAAACGCGGATGGTTTCCTGTCGCCTTTATCTTGTGCAGCAGTTATTCGCGGCTCCTTAAATCGCGCAAATGCTGCCTTCACTACAACGGCATGGTGAGAGTCCTGGTCGGTTCCAGGATGTTGCTTATTCTGCACCGAATAAAACGTTAGCTACAAAATGCTTTTGACTTCTCAGTAAACGTTTTTTTTTTTTGTTCTTACTGAAGTGCCCCAGAAAACCAATCCGTTGTGAACGGGTAGCGTTTCAAACGTGAGGGTGATCGACGGCGTTATTTTGAACGCTGGAACGTCATTTCAGTCATGAGAATGAGGGAGAAAAGCCATGAACGACAGAATTTGCCCATCTTTAGTTTTATGTGCCATAAGAAGTTACGAATGGGCCTTTAATTGCGACCATAGGCGTGCGCAGGGTTCCTCTTCAGGTGAGGGGGGGGGGGCGAAAGTTTATTGCGGCGCCTCCCTTCCTATTCAGTCAATGTATGGGGTAGACTCTGCGCCCCCCTTCTTTTTAGGTGGCTAGGGGGGGGGGGGCGCCCCCCTGTCCCCCTTCTGCGCACGCTTATGATTGTGACAAAACACAGAAGACCCGATGCTTCGCGATGACTGCACTGACATATAATCTATAAACCGGCACTTAACCTTGTTTTTTGTTTTTATTTTTGTTTTTTTCTTGCTCGCTTGTACAACGCAGGCGCCATAACATTCAGTACTTGTGTAATGACGTAAGAGCACGCAAAGTAAACCTGTCACTCTTTGCCTGCCGCTCTTTTGTTATAGTTTATTTTCTCTCGTTGCTTGAGCCCCCAGACGCACGGGCGTTCATGGCTTGCTGAGGCCCTTTTGTATTGTTCTTGCCATTCGTCGGCTGCCAGCGAACGAGCGTGTTTGATCAGCCGATCTCCCCGTGCCGCCCGGTCACGGCGGCAGCGCATGCGCACTACTTCCCGAAAACGCATTATAGAGACATCATCGGGCAAGGCGTTTCCGACTATTCACTACACAAACAGCATCAGAGGCCGTGTATCTATATTTATATGCAAAACATTCGCTTCTTGGGACGCGCACTTTGTGAGGCCTTTGGAAGTCTCTCTCGTAGCAACAAGTGGACGATGTTTGGCGATGCGATGTAAGCGCTGGCCCGTTCGGCGTGCCAGCGGTGTTCCTGTAGCTGCGAGGATACAGAGTATAACAAGTGCCGCTTACATGCATTCGTCGACGCATCCAAATGCCGGCACCGAAGACGTCCGCCGTACTGCTCGCTGTCGTCTGCGTGGCGTGCTGTCTGCTCGCCGCCGTTCAGGAGGCCGCTTGCAGAAGGGTCCACAGGTGCTTCCTGGCTCGAAAGCTTCGTGAGGCCGGATTTGACCGCTACCACATTTTACACTGTGAGTATACGCACACTTTTGAGCACATCTCCCTTCGTCTGGGCGGTGGCTTTTGCGCCGAAATATATCGCAAGAAAAGCGATGGAGATTTCGTTCGGCGTGACAGCCGCAAACAACGCACTGTCTGCGTGTTGTCTGTAAAGCGTATGCGTTTTGGCTGCGGCAACCACCTTCTATTCTTTCTTGCTGGGCAGACGACTTCAGCTCGTGCTCGCATGTGCGCTGTTGCAACTCCCGTTTGCTTTCTACAAGCGCGTTCGATAAATATCTGCCACACAGTTCTTGTCGGTGTTAAACTATGACATTTGGGCGTGACAGGGTGTGATAGCGCCGCGACGAAGCTTTATGCAGGTGGTGTATTGAGAATCAAGTCAGCTCGCAGACTTTTCTGCCGGCGCAACGACGGCAACAGCTCTGCGGGGGTGTCGAGTGACGGCTGCAGACGGCTTAATCGTAAGCGTATAGAAGAACAATATGTGCGGCCTGGGCGACAAGTTGTGAAGCTAGACAAAACAAAGTACCGTCAACTAAAAAAATGAATAGGCGTTATCAGGGATTATCTGGCAACTGTGTATATGACACGTCTTATCATGCATACACCCCTTTCCTACCCTAATAAATTGGCGCAATTTCTGGACCACATGAATCCCACTTGGGGGGCACCATAACCGAGCAAGATTTAAACTGCTGTAATATCTTGTACACCCCCCGGTCAGCTGCTGGTGAGCGCAGGTTCGAGATTTTACGAATTGCATATACTACACGAGTGGGAAGAAAATGAAGAAATGTACATACTTGGTATCAAGATGCATTGTTCTCGTATTCGTATAGTACTTAGTCGTTTCACAAATACTTCATTCGCATGTTGCGGACTGTCGCTGTTGTTCCTTCAATAATATAGCTCACACGCAGTGCTGGGCAGTATCAAAGATACATGTAACTTAGATACTATCTTGGATACTCTTTGGGTATCTTGTATCTTTGGGTATCTTTGGGTATCGCGATACGTCTCGCAAAACGTGCATCAGTATCTGTATTTCCGATACATTAAATAATGTATCGTGTAACGTTTATAGCTTCACCACCGTGTGGAGCTATAAACGTTGGCTGAACCCCGCTTCTCAAGCTGATACTGCTGCCACTAAGGTAATTGCAGTGACATTATTCTGTCTTTCCGCCAAAGTCCGCTAGCCAGGTCAGGCGATGAGGTCTGCGCGTTCCTATTGGTGGAGCAGAGTCACGTGATGGCCATGACGCCATCACGGCAAATACAGGCACGCGAACGTCCACGCCCAGCCGACCTTTCGCTTCCACGATTTTTTGCGCTTTTTATTCGCTTCAGGGCCATGACACTTGCTCTTAGCCACTGTGCTGTGCCGCGTACTCCAATGCGTGCGGTGTCTCTCGCGCAAATCTTGATGCCGTTATGTGCCGTTACCAAAGTTGCTCTTGCGTGGTGCTTCGTTACGAAGTCTGAAAAATCCTGTCATGGGGCTGCTGTGAGTCCCATGCCTTTCAGAGAACAGCGATTTGAAGGATCTCGTGGATGTACGTTTGACTTACATGCGGTGAGATTGTCTTATATGCCCATAAGATTATGAGTATAGCACCACCGGTACCGAAGCTACATCGAATGGAACAAGCGTTTACCTAACAGAAGATATCTTGGTGTACCGTATCTTTTTCTTCCCGCTATCTTTATTCAAAAAGGAAACATTATTGTATCAAATGCTTCGCTTTTCTCATGAGCGCCCGAACGAGCCGTTTCAGGTAATTTTCCATAGGCATTGCATTTCTATTGCCTTGCCTTACTTCACAGTAAGTTTGACGATACTTCATACTTAATTGTCATAGCTATTAGTGTACCACCTGTATAGTGTTCCTATACTTATTCACTGTGAATGTTTGATACGAAAACGGCTTTCTATTTTGCTTTTCTGTTTCCCTTTTTCTCTGGCCTCCATAAATTTTTTGCTGAGAAGTGAAAATGAAAATAAACAGTAATTGAAGTTTTATACGATATCTGTACACACGATGCGCAGCAAAAAATGTTGCTACTACCACCTCTGTTGTTGTTTTGCACCTGTCCGGTCATTCGGCATTGCTTAACGGTAATACTATAACGGACAATGTAAAACTCCACGCAGATATCTATGACTCGTGCGGAGGCTTATTGCTGAAGTTCTTGTAATTAGATAACACACCGCTAGCTTTCGTCAAGCAGAGCTGAGGCTGCCACTAATTACAAAGCGACAAGGAAATACCACCGACAGCGCAGTGTATAAAGAGCTGTCATATAAAGTATTGAAGCAACGCCAATGATTTGTTTCGGAATGGAATAATATACTGCCACGTGCGTTTCTTATCAGTTTGGCTGTATTCGTTTTTCGCCCACAAAGACTGTCAGTTACGCTCAGCGCAAAGCGGCCTCATTGTTCGAGATGTCTTCGCGATTATGGTAGATCGTTTTGTTAAGATTGCACGCAACGACGCGAACACTCGAGCTTATTCTAGAACTTGCGCGACAACCAGCGATAACGCTGGAATATTGATGGCACATGTATAAATGCCGACGCGCTTCACCGCTTGTCAGTTGATCGACGGTCGACGCTCTGTTCGCCGCTATCAGTGTATTGCTGTAGCTTGACTTTGAGTTTCCCGGCCCAAGTTCGGCCTAATAGAGAGTTTCATCTCAGACGTGCTGACCGCTGCCTTCGTCCGACGTCACGACCACGCGACATCTGGTGGAGGTGCTGTTCGTTCATGTTCCGGACGCCCCCGTCAAGCCGTGAACCCAGCCCACAGCGTGGATAAGACATCGATGCCCACCACGACCAGCGAGCTAGCCGTAGGCAACATGGTCTAGCCGGAGTACGGGCCTCTACCCTACAAACTCGGAAGACCAAGGCCAGGACCTCGACTGCGGCACCGATGACAGCCACTGCGCCACCGCCCGCGATCGTGATGCAGCACCAAGGAGCCGCCGATTTTCGGGATCATCATGTGAGGACCCAGAAACGTGGCTCGAGTCGTACGAGAGGACGGCGGCCTTCAACAACTGGGACCTCAGCGACAAGTTACGCTACGTGTATTTCGCTTTGGAAGACAGCGCCAGGACGTGGTTCGAGAATAGGGAGTCTACCCTGACAACGTGGACATCTTCCGGACCAGCTTCCTCGCAGGGTTCACAAGCGTCGTGCGAAGAGAAAGGCCGCCGCTTTACTGGAGACATGGTTCCAGCTCCCGAACGAAAAACTGACAATCTTCGCGGAAGAAATGACCAGACTCTTCCGCCACACTGACCCTAACATGACCGAGGAGAAGAAGGTCCGCTTCCTCATGCGAGGAGTAAGGCAAGAGATCTTCGCTGGGCTCATGCGGAACCCACCCAAGACAGTCCAGGAATTTGTCTCCGAGGCCACAGCAATCGAGACCACGTTGGAAATGCGCACCCGGCAATACAACCGCCGCTTTGATCCAA
>NC_051177.1:158886900-158928477 GCF_013339695.2 Rhipicephalus sanguineus | reverse complement strand
AATTTTTTATTTTCAACAACGCACATGAAAAAATCTCCCACCGGCACCACCTGGAGGTCAAAGCGTAAGACTGTTACGGACTACGACTACTACTACTACTACTACTACGACGACGACGACTACGAGGGACGAACGGGTGCCGCCTTAAGGAAGCTTCGCCCCCTAAAATTTTGCCGGTAGCTTAGTTGGTCTAGCGTCGGACGCTTACCGTCGCGGCCGCAACGACGTGCGTTCGATTTCCAGCGGCGGATCTTTTCATGTTTTTTTTTTCTCGCCCGTTGGAGTCCATTTATGAACGTAGTATAGGTAACGGAAGTGCCTGGTGGACACCGGAATAATAAAACGCTTTCGTGTTAAAAAAAGGAGCGGAAATGAAGTAACGGGCTGCTTCTTCCTTCGGAGCAGCGACGTTTCCTTTGCGGACGCTTAGAGTCACTAGAAAAATTTCAGAGTATCGCATCTGTTTTGCCGCGCTCCGACACCGACGCGATTGGCTTACTCGCATCACGAGACCTCCCGCCGTCATATCCCTTCCAAGCGCTTTGTGTGCAGGCGCGTTGAATGCAGAGCGCGGTCGGACATTAGCAGTACCACGGTCCCTAGAAATACCGTCGCTTTTTTTAAACGCGTCATGCAGATGCCAGAGTAGCTCACCAGTAACCGAACGTTGCTGGTGAGCTACTCCGGGAATCTCGTGTATTTTTGAATCCCGTGTGGAAAAACATTACGTCAAAGAGCGTCGTACTGGCTGCATAGTTGGCCGCGGACATGAATTCGCTCCCCGAAGAACACTCCTTTCTGCAGTGACCTACACAGCTTTGCTGGAAAGGATGCCATGCAACAGGATACTTCACCTTTACGGTTCGCTATGTTCAGCGATATTGAAAACTACATACTACATCTTTCTATTTGCTTGGCTGTTTATATCTCGGTCTGTGAACAGATTGTGCATGCATTTCGAGTTATAAGTGTATCACGCACGAGAGCGAAATCGAAGACTTACTAAAATAATAACTGTTTCTGTATACCTTGAAGGCAATGTCGCGTGATCATTTGCCACTGCGCAAAACTGAAGAATGGAACTCTGTTGATAAACTTGATATAACACAATGTTATGAAGCGTATTTATTAAAAAAAACAAAAATGTTGCTAATGCGCATTGCGCCGGGCGCACCCTTACAATACTCTTTAGTGGGTGAGAAATGGTCAAAGCAAAAAAGAAAAAAAACGGCTTATCCTCCCAGCATTGAGGGAATCGATTTCATGCGAGCCCTAGCTCGTATACATACTGTGTTGCAGTAGCATGCGCGTTAAAAATTTTCGGGATGTGTATTTCTGATCAAAATAAATAAAAGCACTGCGCCGAGGAAGTTTTAACAAGAGTGCATTAGGGAAAAAAAATGAAATTAAAAGCAGTGCAGAAACGGAACCTAGCTGTTTACGCGCTAGCAACGCCAAAAAAAAATTTCTCGGAACACAGCAAAATATTTGCAAACGAACTGTAACGTTGGTAATATTAAGGAGACAAAAATAGGAAAATGAAACAACTGAGCAGTGACGTCAATCATTTTTGATGGCCTATTTTCTACGTATCTGTTAGGAAATGACAATGTATTCGCAAAATAGAATGCACCTTACCTACCGCACGCCGATTCGCTCCTGCGTTCGGCTGCTGGCGTTCCGAACCGAGACAAATACTTCACGCACAACTTTCACTTACCGACACACACCACTTCTATTACAGATAAACCCCCAGCTGAACAGCAAGCATGGTGCGCAAGTAAGGTATGCGTCAGCGATCAGTCGAAGGACGCAAACCTGCGAAGTTCTCGATGTTCGATAAAGTTCTCGAATGCGTTATGAAGTGAACCTGAACACCGCGAAAGCTAGCGCAAACAGTCACGTTCACCAAGTGTCGAAATAAAGGTCATCTCGTACGGTCATTACGCTAATGCAACTATACAGCTCCGACCCCTGCGAAACACACCCGGCGTGAAACGAAAAGAGACCGATGAAGCCACGAAGAGAGTTCGCGAGCGCAGCAACATTCGCCGCACGTTTCATTAGCTACACCGCTTACCGCGCAGTCGATTCGGACTGTCGATGACTCGAAATCACTTCTGATATCCTTTTGAAGAAACACACACACACATATTGCAGTTACGCCGAGCGTAACACGGCATCGAGGCGAAAAGATCGGTCACTTCTCAACACACGCTACCAACGCGCCGGACGATCCGGAAGGGATATGGCCGCCGCGCCCAATGTTGCCCCACGTGCAGCCTACCTTTGCGGTACTCTGAAATTTTCCAGTGATTCTACGGACGCTTTACTCGGCGCGCCCTCTTGCGGCAAGCGCCAGCGGCGAAACTTCTCCTCACCCACGTGGTCTGGCGTGTGCGGGCATGCACACGCCGAGTTCTATCATGATTCCGCGTGAGAGCGGCCGCCCTCTGCGCTACGGGTATTATATTTCGCATCCTCTGGCGCTCGGTCGACAGCCTCAGACTATCCAGCACTACCCGACCTCGACCAGTCGCGTGCGATAATTAAGTCTGATGCGAGCAATACACGAGTGACGTTCATTGTTTTGTGTTGAGTAACGTCTGTGGCGCTTGTTTTTTTTATTTGTTGTTTTCTTCTTATCGCTCGGCGTGTGTCGATGCGCCGCATACTTTCGTGTGTCTCGTGTTGTCTGTATACGTTTGCGCGCTATCTGTTGGTCAGAAATACAGTAAGTCCCTCTTCACAAAACAGTCTGTTTTTTAATGAACACCTTAGACTGTGTTCATCAATAATTTGATTTTTTTTTTCGGCTTTAACATACTTGCCAAGCGCACGTATTTTTAGTTTTGCCGCAAAACGCGTGGGTAACATGGGATGCTTCGAGAATTAAAGACAGCAAGCCTAACATGCAGACTCCGGCTGAGAGCTCTTTGCAGTATCCGTCTCTTTCAAAGTGAATGCCGTCTCGCTGGCCGAGCGAAAACTTGCGAGTTCCGTCGTTCGTTTCGCGATGTTTTCATGAACACAGCTTGTCTGCTTGATTTGTTGTGATAGTTCGATATTAAGCTCAGCGGGACCGTTTTTTCTAATTACCAGTGCCGCACACTCTTTATCAATGGAGAATCGATGCACTCGCTGGCCTAATTGTGTTGTTCGCTCCGCTAGCCTCGTGTGAGCCAACTTTTCTCCGTGGCAAAACAAGAAGAAGAAAACGTTATTCATTTAAAGACGAACATAGGGGACATTGCCGTTTCGCCTTCAATGGAGCGAGGGTCACTCCATTTTTTTAAGAGTGTACGCTTCTGCCACGCAATATTACATGCGTTAAGGAGACTCCCCCATACATGAGATTCACACAGTGTTTTTTTTTCCGAAGCAGGTTGAAGCTATGGCGTGGCTCTGTGATAGAACACCTGCTTGCCGCGCGGAAGCCTGGGTTCGATGCTTCCTCGAACCGAAGATTATTATTACTTATTTTATTTGAATATTTCTTGTTTTTTCGCTGACAACCTACGGCGCCGACACCGACGCCGGAATTTCCGTGAAACAAGGTCTTAACGCTATTGCGTTAAAAAGAGGTATGGAAAGAAATAACCTTATTCTGAGCCCTGCGAGTTGGTGGGGCGGGGCTATTGTGACGGCCGGCAGCTTTGAACTCTGGCGGCTTCCTCGGTCCGCTGGGCGGCCCAGAGTTGATCACGAGAGAGCATGACATAAAAATTACAAACCCACAAATTTTCCTATACACAAGTGCCCATTAGTTCAAAATTAGTTCAAACGTTTTCTGACAGGCGGCCGAAATTTCCCCTGCGACGCTACGCTCCACCGCATGACGTGTTAAAGCACGCCGCATTCCACTATAGGATATCCAATGTGCTAACGGCTAGCTATTTTATGGACCATTTAGCGCTGGCGGTACCTTATATGCTTCACCAAAACGCGAAAATTGGCCATCGGCGTCAACGCGAACGATTCAAACCACCAACATAAGATACTGACGTCCAGATCGCCAGAATTTGTTACGTGATCTTGGCGCTTGGTCAAATGTGGGCCGATTACGGAGGCTGAACAAAACCAGATGAGGGCAGGAGGCTAGCAAAAGCTTGTAGCCCCTACGATCATGATGGCACAAAACCACGTTAGGTGCAGAAGGCTTTTGGATGGCGGTGAGGGAGAGTCAATATATTGATTGAGAAGAAAAAGAAGTGGCAATCGCGTGTCAGGCGAACACGTAAGATACCCTGTGAGTTTCTAAATGTTTTTTTTTCGTGCTCTCGGCTTGCTGGCTGACTTTGTATTAGGTTGATTTTATTTGCGTTTCTTTGCTTGCCGCGACACTTCTAAATTCGATAATTAAAGGAAGGAGTGAGAAGTTAGAGACACGAAACAGAAAAAAAAAAAAAACTTTCACACGCGCCGATTTTCCTTCATAAGACGTTGAAAAGCATCACGAGAAATAGGCAGATAATGTTTTGCCGTCATGACGGATACTGTCATATAAATATTCTGAAACTACAATAAAGTCGCTTGACATTCAAGATGCCACGTAACCATATGTGCGTACACAGCGATTCAGCTTGCCTCAACCATGCTACAAACTTATTGACATATGCTGCACAGACTGTCCCTTACTTTCGACGAATCATTTTTATCTATAGGAGAGTGCGCACCAGAATTGTACATTTCATTACTTTGAAAACATTCATTAACGAGACATTGAATACCCAAGGGGCCAGGAAAACTTCTCCCACGAAAGCAATCTGGTGCAAAAATAGATCAGCAAACGTGTGCACTGTTGCGATGAGAAGTCATCTACGATAATTGGATAAAGAAATCGCTAGAACTGCCGCGATAGCAGCCTGAACGTGTCGATTCAAATCAAATTTGCTCCTTTTGTGTTCGCCTTGGCGTGTAACCTACATGCCTTAGGGCGAGATAGCTGCATATAGCTGGTTCCGTCGCCCATCGATTGCAGGAGCTCGTAAGCCGTCGTAAGGCAGATGTTTCTGAAGAGTTCTTTGCGTACGCTCAGATAAACAGCAATAGGTGGCAGATAGAGAGGTACAGACGGGAAACGACGAAAAACTTCAAATCGCCAACGCACATAGATGCAACTATATCATTGAAATGAAACCCATATATCTGCGGTTAGTTAGGCTTTTTTTCTTTTATTTTAATGAATGTAAGACCACGCGAGCTTCTTGCATAATATGCGACTGTTTTTATGAGGTGAAGCCACAAGCGCCGCCGTGACAGGTGGCTGTTTTAGTATAGTGTAGTCAGAGAGAGTGATAACCAAAATGAGAGAAAGGCCGGGAGGTCAAACAGAATTGTAGCATCCTGTGTGCTACCCTACACAGGGGAGGCGGAGAAAGATGGAAACGAAAGCGGAGAGGAAGAGCATGCGCGTGAAAAAAAAAACAAATAAACAAAAGGAAGGCGTATGGCGGGAGTATACAGCCTATTCACTAGGCCACTGGCACGCAAAAAATCAGTAAGGCCTTAACTGATTTTCGGTTTGAAGACAGTTCGGATCGGCATTCGAGCACTGACCGTTCCGACAGGTGTCTGTCGTCAAGGCGGGCCAACACAGCAGCTAGCGGCAGTCTGTGCTAGCTGTAGCAAGGGCAGCGACAAGCAACGTGGTCTATCGTTTCTCCGCTGCCGCACTGGCTGCAAGCAGCACTGAGTATAGTGCAGAGAAATACGTTGGCGGTTCGACCATGTCCGCGATAGCCACGTGATAATGGGGGAGCAATTCGAAAACTCGTGCGTCGTTCTTTATGATTGCAGGTTTATGAACGACAGATGGACCAAGTACCGGAACATCATACAGAGTACTACAGCCTTGTCATATCTTGTTCTGCAAATGTAAATGTTAACCGATCTTTCCACGGCAAACGTCCCAGCAATTTAGGGGACCATCTCAAATGTGTTAAGGGAAGGAGGAAGGAAGGAAAACGGGAGAGAGGAAAGACAGGGATGTTAACCAGTTTGGCATAGCCGGTATGCTACCCTGTACAGGGTGAAGGGATGGGGGAGATTGAAAAAAATAGTAAAGAAAGAGAGAAAGAGAAGGGAACACACACGCACACACATAACTTCACAGCGCAGAGCGGCAGTCTTGTGCGGTATGTGGCATCATTAAGAGTCTACAGCCGCTCGTGAAAGTCTGTTGTCCTTAGGAATTTGAACAATGCCTTGGTTGCTTGAATTCTCGATGACTTCTCAGGATGACATTGGAGGATTGTTTCCAGTGTCATCGTTCTTTGTGAAGACGAGCGAGAGCGAATATGAGGGATCGTCTCTGCGCATCGTAGCGAGGACAGTCGCAGACGATATGCTGCAAGGTCCCCTCGGTGCCGCAGGCGTCGCAAAGAGCGTTGTCGGCCATCCCTATTCGAAACGAATATGACTTCGTGAAAGCCACACTTAGCCATAAGCGGCATAGCAGAGTGGCCTCTCTTCGGCAGAGTCCAGATGGTAGTTGAAGTCGCCACAACTCGTTGAGGTGGTGTTGCCGATAGTTTTGGCTTCTTGAGCTAATAAGTGTTGAGTGCGAAATATTCTTTGCGATCCTTGAAGCATGGCAGTAGCATCAGGCCTTGAAAGGGGTATAGCCTCGCCTTGTCGCCTTGCAAGCTGACCGAGCAGCATTATGGGCACGTTCGTTGCCAAGCACGCCGCAGTGACTTGGCAACCATTGAAACGTCACTTGGTGTTCCTTCTCGAATGACGTATGAATGATGTGTCTTATCTCGAATACCAGTTGTGTATGGTCCACGCCGCAGGGCTGAGAAGAGAGATTGTAGGGCTGCTTTGGAGTCAGCAAAATTGACCATCGCTGCGTTTGTTCGCGAATGACAACACAAAGTGCAGCGCGAAGAGCTGTGAGTTCTGCAGCCGTTGATGTTGTTGGGTGGTCGGTCTTAAAGCTAACAGTTACACCTTTCGCTGGGAGAACTACTACTCCGGACGAATCACGGATGGTCGTTGAGCCGTCGGTGTAAATATGTATGTGGTCGGTGTATTTCTCGTGCAGTAGAAGCAGAGATAGCTGTTTCAGGACAGGCGATGACAAATCAGATTTTTCCTTGATTCCTGGTACACTGAGGTGCACTGCAGCACTAACCAAACGGCAAGGTGGAATCGATAGTTTGGATGCGGAGCTGAAGCCTGTTGGTAGGTTGGCGGAGTAACTCCAGATTGTTGTGCAGTATGATGCTAGCGGACTTTCTGAGGGCAGTAGTATTGCCAGGTGGTGGTTAGGCGCTCGAGCAAAATGCCTGATGTGAGCTCTCAGGGCTTCTAACGCAATGTGCGTTTGTATCGATTGATCCTTGGCGATGGCAATAGTCGCCTCTGTTGGCGCACATTTGGGCAGATCTAGGCAAACTCTGAGTGCCTGAGCTTGTGCAGCCTCTAGAACACGAAGATTTGTCTTGCAGGTGGTGGTTAGTACATGAAGACTACATCTCAGAAACCCGAGAAAGAGTGCTCTGTATAATTCCAACATTGAATCAAGTGACATGCCCCAGTTTTTCCCTATCGCTAAGAAGGCTTAGAAGGTTTCGCTTAGAAGGAATCACGATCGGGCGCGTTGCGTCTTGTATTGCGCTCTTGATTGCTTGCTCTAACCCAGTGGACAGGCCCGCTTGGCAAACATTTTCCATATCAGACTGGAAAGTGGTCCAGTTAGTCATTCTGACGGTATTCTGTAAACAAGACTTCGAGAGCCCTTTGATTTGAAGATAGGTAGGAATGTCATCACTTCCATGTGTCTCAATATCCGAGCACCACTTAACACATCTGGTGAAGGAGCTGCAGACGAAAGTAAGACCTAGGCCGCTACCGTACGTCACACATCGAAGAAACGTTGGGCTGCCATCATTCAGGAGAGAAACGCCATGATTCGAGGCGAAACTTGCCAATCTTCATCCTCTTGCGTTTGTCCTTGTGCGTCCCCACGCCAGATGATGCGCATTAAAATCTCCTATATTACTCGTGCTGACTTATTGCATTGGACACACTGATTTCTTAGGCAGGGGCGTAGGCAGAAATTTTTTTCGGGGGGGGGGGGAGGGCATTTCCTTGATCCGACATTGGGTGCGGGCAGATAGTGGGATCGTGTGTCACTTTGTGCTCTGTATCTCATCGCAAAAAAAAAAAAAAGATTCGGGGGGGGGGGGGGGGCACGGGCCTGTGTGCCGCCCCTCCTGGCTACGCTACTGATGCTAGGATAACTTGAAGAGAACATTGTTTTTGTTCACGTGGGAGCCCTCCAAATTTTGCAGAGTGTCGTCTGAGCATTGTTTGTCAGAAAATTTATTCTCATATTAAAGTTTCTCGTTTCAATACCGCATTTGGCTTACAAATTAAAAAATAACGTCTGAGTAACGTGTTAGAGGCTCAACATAATTACTTCAATTTTTCTCCCATATACACCTCCTGAAATTTCCCAAAAATCTACTGTTTCCATTTTTTCTCTTGTAATTATACGCTATGTATGGCTATCTGGGTAATGAATACTCACTCTAGGGGAGGTATATTTCCCGTTAAAAATATTTTCAGACAATTGGAGTTTCTAAATTTTACGAGAAAAATCACAAATTTCAGAAATTTATCAATTTGGCCCACATTCAGACAAAATTGCACCACCTGGGGCTCCAGTTAAATTCAGCTTGATACCTCAATAGACAGCAAAAAAAAAGAAGTTCTACTTGTATGGCAAACTTCATGGTAAGATTTTCTTGTTTTATGGACAGAAAGTAATTTTCGAACTTCCTCATTGATGCTATCTTCCCATTTGATCACCCCGCCACGGTAGTCTAGTGGTTATGGCGCTCGACTGCTGACCCGAAGGTCGCGGAATCCAATCACTGCCGCGGCGGCTGCATTTTCGATGGAGACCAAAATGTTCGAGGCCCGTGTACTTAGATTTAGGTACACGTTAAAGAACCCCAGGCGGTCAAAATTTCCGGAGCCCTCTACTACGGTGTCTCTCGTAATCATATGGTGGTTCTGGGAATTTAAGCCCCAGATATTATTATTCCCATTTGGTCATGCGGGAGCTTGCTCATTGCGGGACCTTGCTCATTGAAGTTACTCTTTCAGGTTTATATGTAAGGGCTCATACAATGAATTCTAGGGCTGTTTATGAAAAGTCGCAGTTTCGCCGCAAAGGCGAAGCAATGAATGCGATAACAACAAATTGGACTGAAACGCGAAGAACGGAAAGCAGCTCGAAACTTCCAGCGCGTCGCTCAAGCGCAAAGCACGCACGAAAGGAAAACAAACAGGACGAGCGCGAACTATCATGCGTCACAGCTCGGCACTTGAAGCGCACTGCTCAAACATAACGCAGGACGCACGAAACGAATGAATAGGTGCACACAGGACGAGCGCGAACTAACTGTCACAATTGATGCTTATTCCTGTTTTGAACAGCGCGCTGCTTTAGCAAAACGCGGCCGCTGCAGCGAGCGAAGTGACCTTCGTACGCTCTGTGACTTCAGCGCGGACATCGCGGGGAAAGCACAAGACTTACAACCCCCCGCTCCATCCTCCCCGCCCGCCCCCTTCTTTCTTCGAGATAAGCACACGATGGCGACCACGCCCTGAATGGCGAAGAGCAACGGCGTTACCCGGCAGCTACTACAGCGCGAGCAGACAGCGGAAGCACAAGGTTCTTCCTGCGCAAATATCGCGCTCCTCGCGCCATCTCGATGGTAATGGAGAAACACTTGTAAGCGCCTACCGTCTCTGAGTACTGAGGTAAAGGGTGTGTATATAACGCTCGCCGTTATCTACCTCAAGGATCTGCTTTGGTGGCCTAGTGGTTAGCGCCTCGCACTGTGGGTCGCTGGTTCGATTCCGCGCTTCGAAAGCTATTTTTTTCCGAATTACTTTTCTTTGCGACTTTTACATATGTACATATACATATACGCAGCATGACGGCGGTGGCGGCGACGGCAAAAACCAGCTGAGACTGTCCATATAATTGCTATCGCAATAAAAGAAAAAAAAACATGGCTGATTCCTCTGTCATAGGAATCGGTATAACACGAAAGTGAAACGTGTCTTCACAGATGTAGTTGAGCGTTTGTTGTGTATTCTTTCGACCTAAGTGCGAAGGAATGAATGCTACAGCATCAAATTGTAACGTTACGCGAAGAACGGCAAGCCGCTCGAAACTTGCAATGCACTGCTCAAGCAGAAAGGACGCGCGGAACGAACATACACAGGATGAGCGCGAGCTGTGACAGCTGTAACTTATTTCTCTGTGAGCAGCGCGCTACTTTCGCAAAAGCGGCCGCTGCAGTGAGCGAGGTGACCTTCGTGCTCTCAACGGAAACTTGCAGGCAGAGCGGAAGACGTACAAACCACCGAGATCACGACACAAGCGCCCGCACGAGCAACCACGCCCTGTCGAGGCGCGCGCTGATCCGCGCGGGCGACGACATTTAAAGCGCGCTCTTCGAGCCCTTCGCGCCATCTCGCGAGTGATAACGAAAACACGCTGTACCACCGATCTCCGAGTGCGGCCACCGGCAAATGATGTACATAAATAGCTTGCCGTTAGCATAGCAGAGAACATGCCGTCCGTGGCGGAGTCGTTTCACGCTGCGCGCTGGCGATCGAGTGGTCGTAAGTTCGACTCGTGGTGACGAAACTTTTCCTTATAGTTTTTTCTTTGCGATATGTTAGACTTTCTAATTTACAACGTCATATCCGTGAGGGAAATGCGTCAGTGGAGCCGTGGTGGACCCCGGCACAAAACACTTTAGTGTTAAATATTACCGTGATGGACAGACGATCACTTCTATTTACCTCAAAAGACCGACCATTTCATTGACATCTGAACTAGTTATGCCATTAGAAGTGATTTTCCCAATGTTCTAGGAAAGCTGCTATTGCCTCTTTCAATATTCTTTCAGAAGTGAAGATTCAATTAATGTATCCCCATGCCTGCATTAAGCGAAAACAATTATCGCGCGTAACACTTCTTTTTAGAACAGAAGCCGGTAATCCGTGCTCACCTTATTCAGCGCCATGTTTGCCTTTCTTCTATGCCAATTTTCGTCGGTTTTCCATATGGTTTCCCAACAGAACGCAAATGGGTTTGGAGAACTTCCTTTTATACTTATTCTCCTCTCTTCTTTCTTTAAACCTATTAAAAAGTGAAAGGTTGCGTTGATGCTCGCGAGAAACCGTTAGTGCGCGTGAATTCTGTAGCTTCCCGCACTTCTTTCATCCTTTTAAGGGTCGAAAAGAGGAGCTCTCGGAGATTCAAACGACTGAACCTCTCGCATCAGCGTAACCGCGGAGCTCGTTATTCTCAAAGTTCGTGTTTGAGAAAGCTTGATGAACACCAAAGGTCAAACCGGATCTCAAAGAGGATTTCGAACGCTTGCATTCCTTCAAGGGAGCTGTTGCTTGCGCGCTGAAAGGTCACGCATTTGCAACGGTTCCATTTTGTTTTCAAATCGGAGACAGCAGGAACGCAGTCCTCTTGAATGAAGATGTTTCATGTCCTAACTGGCACAGGAGAAGTCAGGTTGAACTTTGCTTTCGAATCACAACGAGTGCGCACGACTTAACTTTTTCTTTTTTTGCAGGAATTCGTGATGCAAAATTATGTATTTCTGTATTTCATGATACCGAAAACTATCTACAGACTCCTGTATCAAGGATAAAATGTCAATAAGCTTGCATTATGCACATTATTTGGTGCTCATCTTCAAAGTGAAATGGCAACGTTTGCTATAGAGAGAGCGGACAGATCAGCTGCGCACTCAAGGGTGGAATACGATGCCGTAATCGGCCCTGGTTCCCATCGTTTCTTCATTCGCTTGCAATGGTTCGCTTTTGGGTGGACACCTCAACCGTGGCGTGAGAAAAAGAAACGTGTATACGTGTCACTTTAGCAGTTGTAAACTGCTCTGTAATGCCTACTGCAGGTGTAGTTGCGAGGTGCCCACCACGCCATAATTCATCGTTGTGCTAAGTAACCGTTATGCGTCAATAGGTGTCCCTACGCAGCTGCACACGTTGTTGCATATATATGGCTGATGATGAAGATGATTATTAATTATGACTGAGAGTTTGCAATGGGAGGGCCTTCAAACCACATTCTTGTTGCGATTCATGTGATTTGGCGTCTTGTGCGATTCTAATTTTCTCTCACGCAGAAGAGCAGGCTCACGCAGTTTATTTCGCCATCAAAAAACAAAACATGATAGCCGAGGAGACCGCGGTAAAAACTACCTTTCGACAGCTTGACAACGCCATGGACACCTACAAGAAACAAACACTTTTGGCGGTATCGCAACCGCATGAAAAGAAGGCATAAAGAACGTTTCACGCTGTGAAAAGCAGTAATACAATATGTGCTGAACGATACAAGCATATGCAACAATACGTAGCAAAGAAAGGACATTATAGTACAACTCCATGATTTATGTAGCGAATAAAAAATGAATGTAAACAAAGTGAGAATCAGGTACAGCGTAATTAGAGTACATGGTCATCATGTTACAAATATATAACGTAACAACATTGGCTTAACATTTTAACAAAACAAGAAACAAGGCATTATGTAGCAATATTAAGCATCTTGGTGAAGGAAATTTGAAAAACAATTTTTTTCTGGTGTTTTCTAGAACGATGTTCTAGAAAACACCACAAAAAAGTTTTTGAAAATTTTCCTACAACGATGTTCTAGAAAACGCAGTCCTAACGGGTGTTTTCACCCTACATGACGCTTGTATATGGTTTTGCCCCGATGATGTTTCAAGCAGTTGCGTGGCTCTGTGGTACAAAACATGACGGCGACGCATGTTTTTATGATAAGCATCAATCGTGATCAGCAGCCATTGTGAACCACACCGCCAAAGCCAACCTCCGAGTTTCTGCGACACGGGCTGTTTTAGGCTATCGCGTAAATGTTTTGATGGTTTTGAAAAGAAAAAATTTTTCAGATCCCACGTACCGTGGGAACCTATGTTACGCGAAGCATGCGCGTTATAGTGACTGTGGCGTAATTTTCCACATTGAGCGAAACGTTACGGAATGATGCTAGAGAAATGTCAAAGTGGTAAACACACGCTCATATGTTGAAGAGTCACATATCTGTTATATAACCAGTTGTTTATAGTTGCTTAACGATGGTAACAGCAACATGGTTGCTACCAACAACATACGCGATAAGCTGATATGTAGTGCTTATATTCTTCAATACCGGATAGCGCGAATCCGAACAGGACAAAGAAAGAACACAGATGCGCAGGACAGGCGTTGCTGGCAACTAAACTGCATTCAAGAAAGTTTCTCTAGATATATGCACGGCCCAGTGGCACGTGCAGGCGCACTGCACGTAGGTTACAGTCACAGTTACAGTTGTTATGCTTATAGTTGTCCGTTATGACGGAGAGCGCACGCACATTTCCCGAACCCGTGTGTATGTGTTGGAAGAGGTTCTTGACAGTTCTTGAACAAGGTCATTAACACCGTGATCAGTGAACACCAGCAGCTGGACCGGACTTGTTAACTGGGTCAGTTCGTGATCGCGGTTATGAGGAGTCTAAGTGTAGTGAAGTGCGAGGTATGGTGCAGCTGCTGGAAATCCTGGATGCCTCTTACGATAAAATGATCTATGATGTCTCCTGTCGTGGACATAGCAACGAGGTCTTTTTATGGCCACTCCACATCCAATCCCTTTCACACAGTATGAGGACCAAGCGTTGATGGGTCTTGATAAAATAATGTTGAAGTCACCGGTAATGATGAGAGGCCTGGTCCTCTCAGCAGATTTATTGTAGGAAGCATTAACGCCGGTTTTCGCGTAATCCACGTCGTGCAAGTTGCGGACCACGTGGACGAGTGGACGGTAGTTGAGCGTCTTCCAGGGGTGTTCTGTCTTCACTTTCCTCACTTTCCTTGCGTCTGCCGCGGTGGTGTAGCGGTTACGGTGCTCGGCTGCTGACTCGAAGGTCGCGGGTTCGAACCCGGCAGCGGCGGTCGCATTTTGATGGGGCCAAAATGCTAGATGCCCGTGTTCTGTGCGATCTCGGTACACGTTAAAGAATACCCGATGGTCAAAATTTCCGGAGCCCTTCGCTACGGCGTTTCTCATATCATATCGTGGTTTTCGGACATAAAACCCCAATAATTAAATTATTATCACTCTCCTTGCGTGTCGATGTGTGTGTTCATGGTTACTGTGTTGGTTGAGACTATGTATCACCTGTGGCGCGTTGATGTGAACGCATCGACAATGCCTATTTGCGGAATATAGTCTATGTTCATTTTAAATAGCTCGTACGTCTCGACACTACGCTTGCACTGAAGTCGTAAAAGCGGCATGTTGTAGTACCAGCAGAGCGGAAAGATAAATGTGTGGTGTTACGTGGAAGATATCAGTTCATTGCGCGCAATTATGCCGTTATTCTGGTACCGAGGGCAATGACCTTCGTGTCTCGACTTTATCACATTGAAGTAGAAAAACCGCAACAGTGAATACGCTCCAGTGGCGTCGTCTCCTAGCCTACATATCGTGGTACGAGTAGTTTAAGAGTGGCGTTGGTGACGTCCCGTGCGAGTCAGCATTAGGCAATGGTTAATGAGGCTTACGCATATATTTTGTGAGAGCAGGCAACGGTATTATGCAATTTTCCGTCGTTGTCGCACAGAATTCTCGCTGTAAGTGTTGTATAATTGTTCTGTATTTTTTTCTATATTCAATGAGCAGGAATTTGCATACATCTAAATAGCACCGTCAGTACAAAAACCCTTGAACAAAATTTACCTAACTTTTTTCAAACATCACTGACGTATGCGTGACACGGTTGTATTGCATGCATTACAATGTGGAATGCAATAAAGAACGTGTTTCGAAGAGAACGACTAGCTCGCACAGTTTATTACCCTCCTGTCACCAGCATACCAGCAGTACAGATTTAAAAAAGCGTCTACTTTGCTTACCTCTCCGCATAAACGTCACACTGTAATAAAAGAAATGTTTGTTTGAGTGATGTGCATTTCTTGGAACTGACAGCATTTTCGAAGGCAGCGCTGGCAGCACTGTTTATGCTTGTTTTGTGTTCCCTATATGTTACGACTGCGTAGGGCGCATGCGTAGATTGCTGTTTACGGCTCTCCTAGCCCGACCGAGTAAAAATGGTTTGGAGAAGACGGCTTTGTCGTATCCCATCCAGAAACGTGTCCCACTCCTAGGGACAACAAAAAAAATTCATTGAAAGTGACGTGCGAACATTTCTTTCGAACAGTTGCCAGAGCGAAAACTCGACAACCAAGCGGTAAGAGAGGGGGCAGACGAAGTCGATGTTGACGGGAAGAAAGCAAGAACGAGAACGAGGTTTAGACAAACCCGTGGGTAACAATAAACTGAGTTTGGAACAGAGAGAACTTTCACTGGAGAGATTGGAGGAAAAAAATTCCGCAAACATTCGCAAAAAAAGCAAATATGATTTCAGGTCAACGAACGAGCGTTTCCAAGGAATACGACGCGCGTGGTTTTTTGTTTGATGAAGGCAAGCTTCACCTTTTGCAGGCGTCGATCCGGATTCCCTTTCAATGAAAGGAAATCGAAATTGATGGAAGTCTTTTTTTTTCTATTTTAGGCGGGCAGCGCTGCTTATTTTATTTCCTCTTGTCGTCCTCAGCTCAGGCTTTTGTTTGCTTGTTGCACTCCCATTTCTTAATTTGGAGAGTGAAAAATACGAACACGTTGCCTCAGCTTGAAAGCTCACAGTAATGCATCCGGAGCCAATGCATGTCGATCCAAGCTAACGGCCAGAATTTACAGCAGTGACGTTCTTTGTCTTCCTTGCACAATCAGCGGAGTCCTTGTTTTGTCACTAACTTTCTTTCACTTCTCCAACAGTGCGAACGTAGAGACAGATCAAGAACCAAATGCCTATGGACATTTACGTCGAGGTGTAGAAAAGAAAATTCGCTGCAACGTACGCCTTTAAAAAGCGGAGGGAACAACGTACAAGTTGAACTCTGAACTTAGAGGCTCGTTCCGTATAACAACATTATGGAATAGACTCCTATAAATAAAAAAAAAAAAACGCCAGGCCTGCGCGGAAAGCGCAGCACAGTCACAGTCACAGTAAGCCGTAGCACTGGGCACTCTAGACAGTGCGTCAACACTGTCGGGGTTATTAAATCGTATTCTGTCGTGTTTGTAGGGGCGCTCGCATTCTGTGCCGTCTCTGTGCATTTCAATTTCAGGGCCCCGATCCTCTACACCCGCACGGCCGTCCGCGCTGAACCGCAAGAGTGCGAATGTGTGGATTACCAACATGGGTCAAACGTAGACGTAGATCGCGTCATCACTGACAAGCGAGCATACGTCGCTATCATTACCCTGTTATGGCCGGTAAAATGGCACATTTGTTTATGTATAATTACACTAGCGACAGTTTGGACACAGACACACATTCAGAAAGGGTCCAGTAACTGAGTATTTACTAACAGGTTATCGGGAATACAGATTGCTTACGGCTGGTAGATACCGTACTGAAAAACATCTTCGGAGCAGTAGGAACAGCATGGGGTGCGGACTCGACCCACAATGTTCGTGACATATGATCTTGCGTCTTAACCCTACGCCTTTTGAACTGCGTCCTCTGGGACATTTCCGTGCTTCTTGGAGCAGAGCTGGAGTGTCATTGGTGAGTGGCATTTATATATGGAAAGTGCGTACCGTGCAGTGCTCTTTTTCCGAATACTAAGCCGAAGAGTGGTAAGCATATATCGCTCTTGCGAGGTCGTATTATTAGAACAGTACTGATCGAAAGCTACAGCGGACACAGGTTACGCGAGGCTCTTCACAGCCGGCCCCTGATCATCGCGGGAGCATTCACAGGGACACAATAACAACAGGGACACAACTGGCATATCGCGCTGAGCCATCCGCATTTAGTGATGTGGCGACATCGTCCTGTCTCTTCTTTCAAATACCGCAGGGGTGTCATTACTTCTTTAAGGCAAATTGCGCTGAAGCTTCCAGAGTCGGCAGTAGATGAAGACATAAGGCAGCGTACGGTGGGAGTAAAGGTTAAGAGATACTTGAGGTTCCTTAAGTGCAAAGAACGCGAAAGCAGCGGGGAGCGTAGGTAAAGACAAGGAACAGACTGGTGATGCCGGCCATGCCGCAGCCTGTCTGGCCGTATCGGCCATATCGGCGTCCATGATATTTTGACGTCGACGTAATATGGTTCTCATCATCATCATCATCCTGACTACGCCCATTGCCGCTCAAAGGTATCTCCCATGTTTCGCCAATCAACCAGGTCCTGGACAGGCTGTGGCCGCGGTATATCCACGATCTTCATAATCTCCCTCTCTTAGAAAAAAAGTTAGTAACTGGTCAGTAAATGCTTGCATTTAGTAGTTTCGAGCTCATTTTACTACCTTCGCGAAATCTGTTTACTAGACAGCAGTAAGTAAAGGTCGTAAAGTGCTGCCTTCACTAACCAGAAAGTTTACATGGTGTTTTTAACTAAGCAACTACTGGCCACCCACGTTGCCAGACCTTTCGCAGATGCGCAGTATACTTTGCCGTAATCGTGACGGTCTTTAGCAAAATTTAAACAAACGTTAACTTTATTGATTACCATAGAAATAAAGTTTCGTGCTACGTGATGGCACGCATATAAGCTAATTTAAGGGCACACGATAATGTGTAGAAAACATCAATTATTCTTCTAAATTCTATGGTTGCTAACCAGTACACGGTGTGCTATCCCAAAGTAGGAGCATAAATAGTCTTCAAGCCGCTGCTAGAGTAGATATCGGCTACGTAAAAGTCTTGCTATTCTTTGTATGCGCTTGCGTGTGTGTTCTCATTCGTGATGAGTTCATGCTTCTATGTAGGTTGCTGTGATGTGTACTTACCATGTTAATTACATGAAGTAATTAGCGGCCATTAGTTAAAGTACGAGGAAATGCCACTTCGTTTTTTCAATACTTTAGGTACTTTTGTAATAGAATCATCTTGATATGGCAATGCACACGCACATATAAACAAAATAGGCGTAAATATCTAATTGGCTAAATGTAGTAGAGTTAATACGGTTAGTAAGTTGCTAGCCCGGTTATTACCAACTTAGTAATGGACTAGCCATTCGAGCTAGTGCTATTCGCTCACTAACTAGGTAGCAAGTTCCATTAACCTGCATTTTACTACCTTCACTTACAAAGAGGCTAGTATATTTTGTGACAAGTAAACGGTTAGTATTTAGTTAGTGAATATGCCGACCTTTTTTTTCTAAGAGTGTATCTTCCTACCTAATTTTCTCCTGCAACTTTTGCGCCTGCCTTCTTTTGGAATCGAGCTCTGATAATTTTTAACGTTTCAAATAAACGTGCGCATCGAGTTCAGCATGCCGTCGCGATCAACGATGTCAAATGCGGCAGCGCTACGAGCCCCGGGTGCCCCACAAATTCCATGAAACAATCTCCCCTCCTCTACGTGCCTTTCGGCATTCCTTCTCCCCTCAACGTTCGCCGTGACGTGAACATGTCGTCTGCTCGTCATCTGCAAGACCTGTTTGTTCGCTTGCAGGCACGCACGCTTGCTGCTCTTCCTGCTCGCACGGTGAGAAGGAACAGTCGGCCAGGAGGAGAGACGAGCCGACGAACGGAGCACAGCGAAGGAATGAGCGAAATGAGCGAGGCCGTCTTTCGTACATTCAAATGCGTGTAACTGCGCTACTACGGCACCGTTTCGAAAAATTATCACGGCTACGTGTTCGTTGTAGACTCGTGCACAAATGCGACACCACTGCTAAATTTCGACTTCTGTGTGGTTTAGGGGCCCTTTAATGACCAGCGGTGATGTTGCCTTCGCGCTACGTACCCTGCCCATTTCTTCTTGATTTCGACTAAGATGTCGTTGACACCCGTTTGTTGCCTGACCACTCTGCTCTCATCTTGTCCCTTGAGGTAGCACGCCGAGCAGCTAAAGATCGCCATTTGTCGCTAACAAGTGGAATATCGTCTCAGTTTCTTCGCTTACGTCGTAGCCGGAGACCGCAACAATTGCGTGCTAACTGTAAGTGTCGCAGAGCGATCTTGCCGGCTCAACCTGGCTACACGTTGTACGATATTCGCCTTGATGAGCATGTGTTCAAGGTCGGAATTTGGATAGGATAACACTTTGTCTTTCATTGCAGCAAGTGTCATATTACCGTGCAGGCCTTAGACAACACATACTGAATAACGGCGCATGCGCTACGCAGCTTTAGTTAATGATTGTTCACGTAATGTCTTCCCTGGGGGCCAATTAGCGTCAGGGGCTCGCAGGTGGCCTTCTCAAATAGGCAAGACGCATTTTTGTACGTCGCTTCATTTGTTTCTCTAGGTTTATGATTCCTTGCATTTAGATAAATAAAATTTAACGCTTCTCTATTGCTATCTGTCTGTCGCTAGAGATTCAGATTTTTACTTACTCTGTTGACTCTTGTAGGCAGTTTTTAAATTTATTCGATAATAATGTTCATTCTAATAAGCCTGCCTTAGAAGATATACCGTGCACGCGGTAAACAGAAGAGAACAGCGAAATGACATTTTATTCTTTTCCATACACTAATGATGTAACAAAACAGATACCCAAAAAACAGAGCGACAGACCTCATTCAAACATATCCACTGCGATTAACATTAGTTTTTAGATTAAGAATATTTATTGGACAATTCCTGTCCACCCAGTGCTTGAGCTGAAGTACTCGGACAGGCAGACAAAAGTTCCACGAAAAAGAAAAGCAATACATGAATGGCATGCATTACTTTTTGCATGTATTACCACGACAATGTATCATTTTATTAATCATGTAAATGTAGCCATTTTAGGTGTTTGCTGCAAAGTTTGCAGAGTGTTGTCATATGGGACTGATTTTCAAGATGGTATAGTTTCCAAATTCGACGTTTCGGAGAAAATATGTCGGTGGTACCGATATTATTTTCGGCGCCAAGATTCTTAAAATGATGGTGTAATTCAAACGTAAAGAAGCAACCATGCGTTTAAACGTGTGCACTTTTTTCGATTTCGATTTGTACTTTATTGAATCCGGCTACGACTCCTAAATTTCAGCTCTAACGTAAATTAGGATTTAGCTGCTAAGATATGGGTATTATCTTGAATACCCATATTGGGTCCAGCTATTCCATCGGGGTATAGTTCAAGAACGAGAAGTGCATTATCTTCCCCAGGCGGCTTTTCTAGATAAAGACGACTTATGTTCCACGATATATATGTATACAAACTTCAACTGCTATAAAAAGTCAGTTTCACCACAAGGGCGAAGCAATGAATGCGATAGCAACGAATTGTAGCGTTATACGAAGTGAGGATGGCAGCTGACTGTTTTGTATTCGATCTCACGTAACTACAAAACGCTGGTGTAAGAGAATACGGCCGCTCCAGGGAGAGATGCTCTCAGTAAAGTCACTTCGCGTTGAATGTGCAGCACGTAGAACGGTACACGAGCCGCCCGCTGTGATGGCTTTGGAGATAGCGCGCGCCCTAGCGTTCTCGACCGCACCCTTACATTCAAAGTTCAAAGTTGTTCTTCGCCTCCCCCCCCCCTCCCTCCGGGCGAATGCACCCTCCGAGCGACGGAGGGTGCATACGCCTTTTTATGCTCGTTAAAACGGGCAGGGTATTTCCTGTCTATTTCCACGGCCGGCCCCCGAGCAGGATACTGTAATCGCATGCACCTCCGAGCGACGGAAATGGGCGGGTGGTTTGAACTCTGCTTCGGCCGCCTTCGTCATCCCCGCTTGCGCGCTTTCACCCGCAGTAGAACATACGATGCGCGGGGCACCTTATCAATTTGGACTTCATACGGGAGGGACATGACGGCGACGGCGGCGGCAAAAACCCGTCGAACTGCCCATATAATTGCCATCGCATAAATAACCAAGCAAAGATATCGTGTAGAAGGCACATGTGGCAACATCGTATCGTCGAAGGCTTTGTTCCTCCTAAGTCTGAATATAGGGTGCTTAGATATCTGATCGCACATAAAGGGAGACCATATAAATGTAGTTGTAATGTATTCACAATACGCTGGTATATAGGAAGTACGTTTTTATTTATTGAAAACCGAGTATGCAAATTGCTACGTTTGTAAGTGGAGATGTTTCGGAGAAAGAGTGCAATCTCAATAACTACACGGTAATGTTCATTATAGCTCTTGATATTATTGAAGAAAAAAGTCACAGTCGCGCCACAAGGGCGAAGCAATGAATACGATAGCAACAAGTCGTAATGTTTTACGAAGTAAGCCTAGCAGCTAACTCTTGTATGCGATCTCGTGTAACTCTAAAAAAAAGTCACAGTTTCGCCGCAAGGCCGAAGCAATGAATGCGATAGCAAGAAACTAATGCTATATGAAGTGAGGCTCGCCAATGGATACTCTCAGTCTCAACAGCGCTCCTGTTGCAAAGGCGGCCGAAGCAGCGAAGGAAACTAGCGTGCTTCAAGTGTCGAGCTGTGACACTTGATAGTTCGCGCTCATCTTCTGTTTGTTCGTTTAGCGGCGTCCCTTGAGCTCGAGTGGCTCTCGTACGCTCCGTAACACGAGCGCGGACATCACGGTGAAAGCGTGAAACATCCCTCTTCCCCTCAGCACAAGAAAACCGCGCGAGCAGACAGCGGAGGGCAAGGTTCTCCCTGCGCAAGATAAGAAAAGCGAGCGAGCTCGCTGACGACTTTTAAATGCGCCTGTCGCGCTCCTAACGCCATCTCGCTGGTAATGAAGAAATGCTTATACGCAGCCGTCTTGAGGTCCGTCCAGCGGTAAAGGATGTGTATATAACGCTCGCCGTTAGCTACGTGGAGGATCTGCGTTTCGTGGCGCAGTGGCTAGCGCCACTCGCTGCGGAGCAAGAGGTCCCTGGTTCAATTCCGCGATTCGGAAGCTTTTCTCTGAATTATTTTTCTTTGGGGCTTTTATTTATATATACAGACTTATACATACACGGTGCATGACGGCGGCGACGGCGACGGCGACGGCAAAATTCAGCCGAGACTGTCCATATAATTGCTATCGCAATAAAAACAGTGGTGTAAGGAAATGCGGCCGCTCCACGGAGAGAAGTGCTTTTGATGCATTGTGTCGTCTCAACCAGAAGCGGCATGTAGAAGGGTATACGATCCGCTTGCTGGTGTGTGCGGAGAAAGCGCGCTGCAGCTCTCGCAACCGCACCCTTGTGATCATAGTTCTCCGTGGCTGCTTACGCGTCCCGGCCGCCCCCCCCCCCCTCCCCAGCGTCCATTCACACTCCTTCACCCGACGAAAGGCGGGCGGGGCGTTTCCTCTGTGCTTGAGGAACAATCGATGGCTGGCGTCGCACGCGGGGCGATGTCAGTTCATGCGCCCTCCGTGTGACGGAGACCGCCGGCCGCTTTCATCTCCGCTTCAGCTGCGTTCGTCATCAGCCCTGGCGCGCTTTTAGTCGCGAGTAGAACATGCGATGCGCGGAGCGATGTTATCAATTTGGTCTTGATACAGAACACGAGGGTGTCACAAACTATCTGTTAGCCTATCTGTGGAAACAATTAGCCTATCTGTGGAAATTTTTGCACAGATGCATTCTTGTTAACTAAGCCCTTTCGATTAGCCTGCACTGTTTAAAAATTTATTTTCCGAGCGTCTGCGCAACTAGAGTAAGGCCACTTTCTGAGTGTAATTTCATATGTGCAAGCTCGACGGCAACAAAAAAAAAAATTTCAACAGCGCCATAGTTAGTAATGTCGATCTTGTAGTGGTCAACAGCCCCCGCATTTCTCAAGGATATTATTCCGCTGCACTTGATTTTTCATTTAGGTCCCTCCTAGAAGGAAACTTACATTTTATCTTGCGCTGTAATCAAAGTTTAATACGGTTGAGATATCTTACCGAATCATTCGTACTGTAAGGCGTTTTCTTATAATATAAGCCGCCTAGTTTACTATAACCGAGACTATCACTACATCACTGTACCCACTCATTACATGGCAAAATCCGCGGCTCCGAAACTCCAAATGCGTAATACAGCAAACTGCTGAAACAAAAATTAACCGAATAATTGGACTGCTTTGATATGAGTAGCAAATGATTCGGAAGATCTATTCTTGGATGCATATCTGAACGCAATCGCCACAAATTGAGCGAAAAGGAATTGTCTGCAGCCCAAAAAAAAGGACAAATCTGAAACAAGGATACAGGAATAAGCTCCACCTCCACCACTCATATATCTGCACGGAACGGCCACTACCAGGTATGCGCAGTGAGAACCTCATAATGACTCAGTTTGTTCACCCTGTTTACAAACTCTTATAAAGCAAAGGGGTCTCAGCGACAGCGCCTAACGCTGCATGCTTTTAGGCATATTGCGATATTTGTAATACCACACTGTCTCCAGTCAGTGTTATCCTTAAAACGCTGGTTCGATCTGGTATTTAAAATGCAGCATAACGATAATAGTATTTCAATTTCTTCGACAAGGATAACTTTTGTGCTTTTTCTCTAAAAAGCATTCGACGTAAGTCTAGGTTTTTTTGCAAAAGAGTGTATCAATTCAACTGTTGGAACTTATTACAGGACGCGTTATCCCATGTTGCTCTGGTTTAGAAGAGGAGGTTATTAATGGGTAAATAATAATGCTACCTTCATAATCTAACTTATTACGTAAAAAGATGAACATATATTGTAACGACGTGGGATCGACGAGGACACGGAGAACGATAGGCAAACACGCTTTATCATTCAGAGAAACTGCCACGTCTTCTTCGTCCCCGCGATGGGCCAGAAACACTCGCGCTGCTTCGTTGCCGTCGCCACTGGCACATACGCGCGGCATTATTCCCCCTTTAAAAATAAACATCGCCCGATGTTCAGCGTTCAGAAAGCAAGGTAAAAAAAAGAAGCTGCGCAGTTAGTCACTGCAAGTATGGCTTCATCCAAAGCACGTGAACAATTTCTGGCGAATGTTTTCGGCGTTTTGAGCTCTGAGAGCCGTCCGGAACAACCTCGTAGTTGACCTCACTGATGCGTCGGATAACTGTGTAAGGTCCGAAGTATCTTCGCAATAGCTTTTCGGAGAGCCCACGCCGACGAATAGGTGTCCAGACCCACACTTTGTCGCCCACGTTGTATGTGACGGGTCTGTGTCGGAGATTGTACTGTCTGGCGTCATAGCCTTGTTGTTGGTTGATTCGCAACCGGGCAAGTTGTCTAGCTTCTTCTGCTCGCTGTGTAAACTCTTCGGCGTCCATCTCATTATCATCATTTTCGTGAGGGAGCATTGCGTCTAATGTTGTCGTAACTTCACGGCCGTAAACGAGACTGAAGGGTGTCTTCCGAGTGGTCTCCTGACGTGCCGTGTTGTACGCGAACGTGACGTAACGTGACGGTAGAATGTCGTCCCAGTTCTTGTGCTCTACATCTACGTACATGCTTATCATGTCAGCCAGGGTCCTATTGAGACGTTCAGTCAACCCGTTGGTCTGGGGATGATACGCCGTTGTTTTCCTGTGAGCGGTACCACTTAGTCGAAAAACGGTGTCCAAAAGCTCGGCCATGAACGCAGTACCCCTGTCGGTGATAACTACTGCAGGAGCACCGTGCCTTAAGACGATGGCTTCGATAAAATATCGCGCCGCTTCATGTGCTGTTGCCCGTCGCAAAGCGCCCGTCTCGGCGTATCGGGTGAGGTAATCTGTGGCGACGATTATCCACCTATTTCCGGTAGCAGACGTTGGGAAGGGGCCCAGAAAATCCATGCCGATTTGTGCAACTGGTGTTGTCGGCAGACAGGCTGCAACAGACCGGCTGGCTTGACGGATGGCGGTTTGCGACGCTGGCAATCGAGACATGTCTGCACGTAAGTTTTACAGCGAAAGCTGTTATGAGATCATTTCACCGGCCGTTTTTGGCGCCGTAGTTGTCCGCCGCCGCCGCCGCCGCTGCCGCTGCTGCCGCCGCCGCCGCCGCCGCCGCCGCCGGTGTCCGTAACCAGTATCGATCGAAATAAGAAAAAAAACGAAATAAGAAAAAAATTCCAGGATGGAACGAGGTTCGAACCTGGGCCCTCTGCGTGGGAGCCCAGTATTCAACCTCTGAGCCATTCCGCTTTTTTTTTGTCTTTATTGCAGGGCTTCAGTTTTCAACCGTGAGAAGAGAGTACATCCTGTCTACAATTGTTTCATGTGCAACAGCAATTCCATGCGAGGTACCCAATCGGGTAGATTTCCCATTGGACGCACAGGGCATAAGGTATTTGATGATTGAAAATGATGATGGATTTCCTTATGATATCACAATGTTATTGGCGCTTTACAGCATTTGGAGGTCCCGAATGGCTGTACGTAACGCTGATGTTGACGCTCGGCGAGCCATAGATTACTTTTGTGAGACGCTGACTTCGTTTCTTGAATTGCAAAAAATGCTCTGAGCCATTCCGCTGCTTGAAACTGCTTGGCAAAAAGGTCCTATACAGGCTTCATGTCGGGAAGGAACCACATTAGCATATGCAATATAGCGTGGTAGAAGAGTAAAAGAGGCACCAAGCGTCGCGCAACGCGAATTCTGTAACCAGGCGTCACACAATGCGAATTGCGCAACGAGTAGGTTGTCAAATGCTTCCAACCCATTACAAAGATCTCTACCATAATTCTTTGTCGTCATCAGGCACAGCATCAACAAAGTGCGCATAATGTCTTACATGCGTTTAGCAGGTACCACGGATCTCCGTAAAATGACGAAAAATGGCAGAGTGCCTGCTGCCCTATTTCTCAAAAATTACAATGCTTTATAGCGTAGTGGGTTTCTCGCAAGTGCACTTGGATTGGTTGCCAAGGAAGCCCATGAGCGCATGATTCATTTCCTCGGGGTCTCAGTCAAGTTCTGCGCCCCCCGTCTCTCTCCCACGTCAACGTATGTTATACAGTATGACGAGAGAGGGAAATAGCGAGCGGGCGTCACCCAATGCAAATTACATAACTGGTGGGCCGTTAAAGCTTCCAACCCATTACAATGGCTGAGCCATAATTCTTCATCGTCATCAGTCGTCGCGTCAACAAAGTGCACATAATGCCTTACAGACGTGTAGCTGGTACCTCGCTTCTCCGCAGAATGACGAATAATGGCTTAGTAGGTGCTTCCCAACTTCACAAAAATTGTGATTTATGGCGTAGTGGGTACCTTTCTAGTCTACTTGTATTGTAGCCCCAAGAGAGCTTACAACGGGCTCTAGAAACGCCGCTCTTCCAGCTTTCGCTGTGACTGTGCTGCGGTTTCAGCGCAGGCCTGGCGTTTTTTTTACGGCCGCAGCAAGTCTCGGCCAGTAATAGTATTGCCCAATCCTCGCCAATGTCCGGGTGTAGCCCAAGTGACCAGCGGTCGGTTCGTTGGGGCAGGCGTGTAGGACCTCACGTCGAAGCGACGAGGGAACGACGAGTAAGTAGCTGCTTCCAGTAGGTGAGAAGTTCTTCTTATAAAGTACGTCATTGCGCAAGCAGTACGACGTCAGCCCCCTTGCGAATAATTTCGGCACGCTACTGGTTCGTCCTTCCAGGTAATGAATAAGCGGTAGCAGTTCAGGATCGTCCCGCTGCTGTTGTGAAAAAGCGGCAGTGTCAACGACGCCCAAAAAGGCCGTGTCGTCGTCGTCTTGGGCTGCTGTCTCAACATGAGACCGAGAAGACAGTCGGCATCGGCGTGTCGTTTTCCTGATTTGTAAGCAACAGTGAAGTCGAATTCTTGGAGCCGAAGACTCCATCGTGCGAGACGGCCGGATGGATCTTTCAGATTAATTAACCAACAGAGTGAATGGTGATCGCTGAGAACGGTGAACGAGCGACCTTACAAATACGGACGGAATTTCAGAACTGCCCATACCATGGCGAGGCATTCTTTCTCGGTCGTAGCGTAGTTGGCTTCCGCTCGGGACAGCGTCTGTCACGGACTGCGATTTTTGCGACCCGGCGTCACGGCGAATTAACGGGCGCCGCTCGTCGCCGCTGACCGGCGGGAACCGCGTACTCTTGAAAAGAGCCGGGAAGTGCTGAATGGGTTGTCCTTCTTCGAATGTCGCCGCGGACGATTGATCCTTTGTACCTACGGCGGCGGCGGCAGGATCTTGCAAAGGCCGCGAGGTACTCCGAGCAAGCTTTTGACTTCAAGACGCTCCGGCTGAGAGCCAAGCAACCTGACCGTTCCCACGGGAAAAAACTTCTGGTGGACAAGCCGTATGGCAGCACCCCAAGAGATTGTCACCCTCGCTCAGTTGAGGACCCTCTCCAAATTAAAGGGGGTGTGGTCAGTGTAATTTTAGGGCGGAGTTTCGAACGATGAAACGCACATGATTGGACCCAGGTAGAGGTCCCTTGTTCCCCCGGGAAAAGGATGAGGGAACACGAGGATGATTTAAGCGCAGGATATGGCCCTGCTAAGCAGACTAGTCGCTTACCAACATGGTGTAGAAGCAGATCAACAAGTATCCCTTCTGGAAGTTTTTAGTGTGGCTCTGTATCGGCTGGCCACCTAAACTTAGCCGTTCGTTTAGTTGTGACGAGAAATTAACGTCCGCATCGTAGACATCGGAGCTTCCTCTCGGGTTAGCTCAACCTGCCCGAGATCGCCTTCAAGCACTAGCCTCCCGGAAACACCAGCGTTGCAACACCACCGACATCGCAGTCGTGCCAGAACTCTCTGTGACTTCTCGCATCCGATCATCGTGGACCCAACGCTGCCGGTCATCACACGTATGCCTTGCCCTGTTTATATCTTCGAACTTTCGCATCAGTAGTTTTAGTGTTTGTTAGTTTTGTGTAGTTTATAATCCTTCTCTACTGTATCTGATTTATTGAGTTTGTATGCAGTTGTTTGTAATAAGTGCTGTATTAGAGTTCATCTGCCGTAATATCCTTAGAGTAAAGTTGTTTTGTTTTGTTTTTCCACGTCTCTGATCTCTTCACTGTCTCTGCTTACGTACGGAAAGAGCTAACCGCTGTCATCCCGTCGCCGACTTCGCGCTGGCGTCGCTGGTGGCAGCTAGTAACAAAACTGGCGTCCGCGACGAGGACGTTCCGTACAAGAGTAATACAGTGAGGGGTGAGCGAGAACCGTGCGGACAGCGTAGCGATAGATCCGCGCAGTTGAAGCGGTTGCGTCCTGCATGCGAATTGTGGTATTATGAGCGCACTGTTTTTAGAATGGCAATATAGTGATACTTTGTATTATTGTGGTAATGGATTTTGATAAGTGGATCGCGTACGGCAAACAGTTAAACCTCGAGGGCGCCGAACTGAAAAAAAGGGTTAAGGAGCAGCAGGAACAGGCGCAGGCGTTAGCCAGAGAAGAGCGGGCACTGGCCCGGGAGGAAAAGGAAAAGGAGACAGAACGGGAGGAAAAGCATAGGAAGAGGATGCAAGTATTAAACGAGGAGTGTGAAAGATTGAAACGCGAGTGGGAACGACTGGAACGCGAGCGAGACAGAAAGCAGCGGAGTGATGAATCCGTAGATGTAGCGCACGAAAGGTGCGAGGAACAGTCGAGTGCTGTGCGATTCAGAGCCGTACAGAAGGCTAACACGTGGGAAGATAACAGCATGTTCAAGAATGAACCAAGGTTGGCAGATGCGAAAGATGCGGTGCTAAGAGGAGAGGCCGCCGAAGACCACAGTAAGCACGACGAGGTGCTGTGTCAGTGGAACGCTACAGAAACAGCTAATACAGTTGTGGAAAATCTGGTCCAAACACCAAGTGAGTGTGTCGCTGCGCTGGATCTTGCATGCGGTGTCCAAGGAGAATTCGAACCGCTAGGCAAGAATACCAGAGCAAGGTCAGGAGATGGCGCCAAAGTACAGAGTACTGATTACAATGCAGTTGTGGACAGCTCCCAGGCGCGTGACCTAGGTTGTTCAGAGGAAAGCAGCTGCATTGTCCCTAAGCGCGTTAGGCTGTCCGCCAGTCTGCCGGGCAAAGAAGAAGATGACTTGTTCGTCAGTCATTTAGACAGTGCGGGCGAGAAAGCTAACGAGAGCTTAGAGAAAGTTGATGAGCATCAGCTGCAAGCGGGATGCTCAAAGGTGAGCCCGAAGAAGAGGCATAGACGCAAGCGGCACCGTAGAGCGCGCAGGGCAGCAAAGAGCACTACACGTGAAAAGAAAGGCTCGAAACGTTGGAGCATTGTAGCCGGTGTGAGGCGTTGTCATCTTGACAAGATTGTTTCCACGCGTCCTGCGCCGCCAGACGAAAAGAAAAAGAAAGCGGGTTGTGCGCCAATGCAGCCAGCGGGAAGAAGTCGGCTCTCCCGCCGTTCTATCCACGGCACGTTTGATGGGGCACGGGAGTGCAGAATCCGTGGTTCCCAAGAAGTAGCCCAACGAAGGGAAGAACGCAGGCCTCCAGCGAAAAGCTTAGTGGGGTCCGGAGGCGAAGCGAATGGGTTTCGCGATTGTTGTAGTACCCCTCCCGCAAGAAAGGCCCACAGGGCGCGACCGCCGCGCGTACGTCTTAAAAGTAAACGACAGCCGTCAAATTTTGAGTAACTGTCGCTACCGGATTTGTTTGCTTTGTTTTGAACTTATGTTTTGATTGTTTATTTTGGTTTTCGGATGTTTCTTTTGGTATATCGGCTTCCAGATATTGTTTACGTGACCAGTTTTGAGGTTTTGATTATTTCTTAAGCGTGTATGTTTTTCTTTTGGAGATAAGCGTTGTACGGTTGCATAACGACACGCATCGGACACAAGTCTAGGAGCAGTGCTCATGCCGGCCCACGAAGGCAAGCTCCACCCCACAGCTTATGCCAGCCGAAAGCTGCTTCCACGGGAGGCTGCCTATAGCACCGTCGAACGCGAATGGCTCGCGTTGTTATGGGGAATTCAGAAATTCTCCATGTACTTGTATGGGGTACATTTTTGTGTCCAGACAGATAACCAGCCATTGAGTTATATCCAACAGGCAAAACAGCTGAACGCTCGAGGACTTCGGTGGAGTTTACTACTCCAAGAGTACCAGTGTTAAGGGCAGCGAGAACGTGGGAGCCGATTACTTGAGCCGGATATAGTTCTTTGATGTCTGGGGAGCATGTTAGCATATTTTTTCCCTTTCGTCGTTGTTATATTTTTGTATGTGCGTATTTCATTGTATAAGAAGTGTATCTTGAGTTAATATTTTTGCTTGGTGCACCGGTTGTTCTTACATGTTGTAATGCACATGGAAGGATTTCACTAATGTAGAGGAGCGCAATTGTTCCGTTTTGTTTCGTAGTATACATTCGTGCAGTGTATTCTGTATTGATGGGTGCCGTGTACGGCTATTTCTTTTTCTTGTTTGTATGGCGCATTGACATTGTTGTGTGTAACTGAAGCTGGTACTGTAATAATTGTTTTTTGTTGTTAACTTGATGCACTCTGCCTATTATCTTGTGTAAGAGAAGGACACTCCTTATTTCTCCATTGTTGGTGGTGTTCCGTTCCTTGTTGTCGAAAAATTGCCCTCCGTGTGAGCAAATGTTATGAATAACATTCTGAAAGTGGGGGGCAATGTCACGGACTGCGATTTTTGCGACCCGGCGTCACGGCGAATTAACGGGCGCCGCTCGTCGCCGCTGACCGGCGGGAACCGCGTACTCTTGAAAAAGAGCCGGGAAGTGCTGAATGGGTTGTCCTTCTTCGAACGTCGCCGCGGACGATTGATCCTTTGTACCTACGGCGGCGGCGGCAGGATCTTGCAAAGGCCGCGAGGTACTCCGAGCAAGCTTTTTGACTTCAAGACGCTCCGGCTGAGAGCCAAGCAACCTGACCGTTCCCACGGGAAAAAACTTCTGGTGGACAAGCCGTATGGCAGCACCCCAACAGATTGTCACCCTCGCTCAGTTGAGGACCCTCTCCTAATTAAAAGGGGGTGTGGTCAGTGTAATTTTAGGGCGGAGTTTCGAACGATGAAACGCACATGATTGGACCCAGGTAGAGGTCCCTTGTTCCCCCAGGAAAAGGATGAGGGAACACGAGGATGATTTAAGCGCAGGATATGGCCCTGCTAAGCAGACTAGTCGCTTACCAACATGGTGTAGAAGCAGATCAACAAGTATCCCTTCTGGAAGTTTTTAGTGTGGCTCTGTATCGGCTGGCCACCTAAACTTAGCCGTTCGTTTAGTTGTGACGAGAAATTAACGTCCGCATCGTAGACATCGGAGCTTCCTCTCGGGTTAGCTCAACCTGCCCGAGATCGCCTTCAAGCACTAGCCTCCCGGAAACACCAGCGTTGCAACACCACCGACATCGCAGTCGTGCCAGAACTCTCTGTGACTTCTCGCATCCGATCGTCGTGGACCCAACGCTGCCGGTCATCACACGTATGCCTTCCCCTGTTTATATCTTCGAACTTTCGCATCAGTAGTTTTTAGTGTTTTTTAGTTTTGTGTAGTGTATAATCCTTCTCTCCTGTATCTGATTTATTGAGTTTGTATGCAGTTGTTTGTAATAAGTGCTGTATTAGAGTTCATGTGCCGTAATATCCTTAGAGTAAAGTTGTTTTGTTTTGTTTTTCCACGTCTCTGATCTCTTCACTGTCTCTGCTTACGTACGGAACGAACTAACCTGCTGTCATCCCGTCGCCGACTTCGCGCTGGCGTCGCTGGTGGCAGCTTGTAACAGCGTCGTACTGGCATAGGCGATCACCTTTTCACTGTTGTCCAGTGTAACGACGTGCGATCGACGAGGACACGGAGAACGATAGGCAAACACGCTTTATCATTCAGAGAAACTGCCACGTCTTCTTCGTCCCCGCGATGGGCCAAAAACACTCGCGCTGCTTCGTTGCCGTCGCCACTGGCACATACGCGCGGCAATATTCATTCCTACGCACATGCCAAAATAAGAACCACTTGATACTCAACATAGGCCCAGGACGTGCGTGTTCGCTAATTCCTTTTCCGCGAATTGTGTAGCAGGATCGAACAAGCTATCTCAGGAGCCAAAATGGCGATTTATTTGTATCTTTGCTCTAACCAATACACCCCACTCCCCCCCCCCCCCCCCCCACTGCTGCAACACCCAAGGGCAAAATGAGTTGATTCTCCAGCAAAAATAAAGAATAGATATTCTTAATTGTACTGATCTGTACGTCGCTTCTGTTCAGTATGGACTTGTTATGGTGATTCGCGAGCTTCTGAAAAAAATTTTGCCGAAGCCATGAGTTGTTACGCACGTGCCATGACGCATGATGTACATCCGTCAGCACATTTAACTCGAACGGTATGCCGCGTGGCCTCCACAGGCTTCGACTGACACCAACGCCGCCAAGCGTTGGACACCGTGTATTTGCTGCAGCTAACGATAGGTGGAGCGCCGGTCGATTTCACTAGTAAATTTCTGTTTTGCTTCTGCCTAACTGACCGGTGGAATCCTCTCACTTGGCAAGTCCATTTTCGTCACGTGTCGCTCGCAGATACGTTCTCACGCGCCCCCATGAAATTCGTTGGCGTAGGCTTATATCGGCAGTGAACCACTGCTTGCGACAGCTCACGCTGCTTTCGAGTTTCCTGCCGCTCGAAAGCAATGATATATTGCAAAAGCAGAGCAAACGCACGTTCATGGCGTTTGTAAAAGTTCCACAGTGAATAAATCTGAAATGCGGTGTGTAGTTCACGCACGCAACGGTTCAATCCCGATGTAAGCATACGACAACGAATTTCATGGGGGCGTGAGAACGAAGCCGCGAGCGAAACGAATACGGTCCTGCCAAGTGAACGTATTCTGCTGGCCGGTCAGGTGGAAGTTAAACAGAAATTTACTACTGAAATCGACCCGTGCTCCATGTATCGTTAGCTGCAGCAAACATACCGTGTCCATCGCTTGGCGGCGCCGGCGTCACGAAATGGATCGAGGTCACGTGGCGGAGCGTTCGAGTTAAACGTGCTGACGGCTGTGCATTCCAAAACGTCAAACGGATGATAGTGAAAAGAGACAAGGTTATTCAAACGTTTTTATCAACCATGTTTTTCTGTTGTAGCTGCCCGCTAGCTATGGATAACAGATTGGATACAGAGCTCGTAGTTATAAGGTCGAACTCACCTTTCTGACATGTCTCACCCAAGTGGACACAAAAATAATGTCAAAATATTGAAGACATATGTCAAAATCATTTAAATGTTATCGAAGTAGTCATGTTAACACCTGCGATATTTCATACACGTGGATACATTTGATGCGACGGCGACGTATAGGAGTCTCAAGATATTCTGTAGAGCTAGTAACGTTTACTCGCCCTGCAGGTAGGCAAGTCGTAACCAATATTTACTAACACCGACACGCTGATAGTAATGACGACGTTTTGTACTATCACTCATATATTTCTACTGTCACTCATATTTTTCTACAGTAGTAAAATGCTAGGGACACGTAGTCAAGTTCACATGGGGGTAGTAAATGCTTGCATTACTATTTTTTATTACCTTTTTCTGTACTGTACGTATATTTGTCTTTATACATGAACATTGTATGTATCACAGTCATTACCCGACACCTGAAGTAGCAAGCTAGGCTACCATCTCCGGGAACTTCATTCAACATTTTTATATGTTCTTCTGGAGATTTCAAATGGAAGACGATACGCAGTTACGGACGAGTATGAACCACAGTTTACAAATAAAGAAAAAAGTACGTTCCAGCGATAACTGCCGAAAGAAGGAAAATTGTCACTAGGGCGCTGAGCGGTTAAAATATATTAATTTCCCACGATTAAACGAATGAGTCAAGAGACAAGCGCAACGCCAGTGCCTTAAAATTTTAGCGAATCTTAAGGCATTGCGAGGCTGTGACAATTGCATTGGTTGCCACGATAACCCAAGAAAACGGACTGAATTCCCAAAACTTTTTTGTATAAAGAGCAGTTGATCATTCTTCAGCCAGCTTCGTTAATTATATGTGCAGGATCAGGATTGGCTCAAATTTTGTCGCACGAACAGTTCTTGCGTAAGACGCTTTTGTGAAAACAGACCCACACAAAGAAAGGTAGACGAGTAGGTGGCACATGTGGTCCGCCGCGGTGGTATAGCGGTTAGGGTGCTCGGCTGCTGACCCAAAGGTCGCGGGTTCGATCCCGGCCGCGGCGGTCGCATTTCGATTGAGGCGAAATGGTAGAGGCCCGTGTGCTTAGATTTAGGTGCACGTTAAAGAACACCAGACGGTCGAAATTTCCGGAGCCCTCCACTACGGCGTCTCTCATAATCATATCGTGGTTTTGGGACGTTAAACCCCAGATATTATTATTAGGTGGCACATGTGTGATGCTGTTTTTTTTTTTGATGTCACTACTTACATTATTGCTTTTGTTGCATACATTGCGAAACTTGTTAATAGATTACAGTCGCTCTGAGCACGGGGTGAATTCCAGGGAACATTTCCAGCGGAATCTCCAAGACTATACAGTGAACTTTCAGTTTAATTGCTTCGTGTATGTGGCATGCGCTCGGCAATCCAACGGAGCCATGTTCGCTTGTGTCTTAATTAAAAACCTCCTCTGTTGGAAAAAGCACGTGTCTACCGAACTCAGGAAGATAAAGACATGGACTGTCAGCGAGTAGAACCTCTGCAACACGATAAAATAAAGAAATAAATAAAAACGTTAAAGGCTAAACACATAAATGGTACATACTCTTCCCGTTCCTGAGTTGTTCCAAGCGTGGCACATAATTTCCGCTCGAAGGCTTCCACTATCTCGAAAAAACATCGTGGGGCTCTGGACCCGCTGTTGCAATGCTTTTCCGCGCCTGTGGTTTCCCGCTCCGCCTCAGGGGGGCGCTTCATCAATTTCATTTCCTTCGCATTGTTTTTTTCTTGCTTCCTTTAATCGATGAAAAGTTATCACGGAGTGATGTGTTAATCCCTCACTGGTTTCGAAAAAAAATTGCCGTCAGGAACGTAAACTTGTCTTTAATAAAATTTAAAAGTAGGCTACAAAGCTTCTATTAAAGGAGCCACTGCACGAAAAAAAAAGTGGCCGTGCATTGTTCCGCTCGGCAAGATCTCGCGAGTTTCGTTAGCTCTGCAGCACCAACAGTCTGATGCGGGCAGATATAAAAAAAAAAACATTAATATTAAAGTCACCATATGCTCCTTTGCACGCACACCAGCAGGCCCCGAATTGTCTATGTGACCGAAGCTCCTTGCAAAAAATTGTTTTTTTGTTGCATTTTCATGGTGAAAAGCTCTAGTAAATATAAATTGACGTCATAAAATTTGAGAAGCCTGAAAAGCTGGACCAGTTGGTTCGTGTTTAGGTGCAAGAAAACCCAGCGCAAACCCAAAAGGGGTTTAAAGTCCAGCTACGATGTCTGAGTGTGCCTTCTTCTTCGTCCTTGTTTTGCTTTTTGGCTGGTGCGTCTTGCGTATAAACGTCATATTATATGGGCGGAATAAACAGAAGCGTTTCATAAGACAGAAAGTGAAACAAGAAAAGCATTTATAGGCCACCTAAAACACATATCACGCTAACTATTTTCCTTTGCTCACATTTCTTGATTTAGAATACACGCATTGGAGTCCTTGTTAAGGCATACAGAGCGCCTGAGCAATGGTCATTTTCTGCTGATAACTGTTTTCCGAATGTTTCATCTCAGAAGTAACTAGAATCAAACAAAAAATATTTACAGGCATATTTGGGCGTGGGGGGTTTGTTCAATGAATTATCATATAATTATGAGGCGCGAGGTAGACTCCGGAAAAATGGCCACCTGGTGTTTTTCAAACATGCACCTAAATTAAATAAACTGGTGTTCTTGCATTTCACGAACATTCAAATGCCATAGCCGTAGCCGGGAATCGAACCCGCGTCCTCGAGCTCGGCAGCGCTATACCTAGTCGCTAAACTGCCACGGCTGGTTAGAGCGAATGCTTTGTAGCTCTATTTTGTGAGGGAGCTAGAAGTATGTGTGAGGAGTCAGGTAGTCTGACAACGACCGGCAGAAGGCACTTGCGTGACGTTTGTCCTTATATTTATACAAATGTGATTTTGTCTTTTGCAAATTGATTACTTACTGTAAAATGTTGTAGTGAAAATAAATTACTTGAAATAATGCGATAACCACAAGCACAGCACGCATGGCTTCCTATGTTTATGTAGTTTAGGTGCCCGGAACTCCGGTAAGAAAAAATAAGCATAATAATTATCGTCTTACAAGGGTAGTTGCTTGGGCCAGTTGGTTTCTATTCATTGTTACGTTATTGCGCTCCACTTTGACGACGAAGACTCTGTTCGTCTTCGTCGTCAAAGCGCTGCGCAATAAAGTAACAATTATTAACGTAGCAACATTATTTAGAAGCCACAGCCATAAATGTTAGAAAAATTGATGAAGGGATCAACTTTTTCTGCTGCGTTAGTTTTCCATATGGAGCAAAAGCACGGCATATTGATGGCGCAGAACCCTTTCCTGCATAGGTATGCCATTGAAAGAGGCCTGCTGCGTGGACCATAGATGCACTTCTTTAGGCTTGGCCGCGCGTTATGCTTAAGTCCCGAACGTTGTAGGTGGCGTAGACGAGGTCTTTCTACCCCAGGGAATGTGCACAAAAGATGCCATCGTTCGGCTTCCCTCACTGGCACCGGACAGAATGGGCCACTCGAAGAGCTGTCGATGTGGTCTTACTTCTGCCAGATCGATGGCGTGAAATTTGCGGTTACGCAACTCTTGACGACTAAGGCCACCCGGGATGTCGTAACCGCGCTGAGGTTTTAAGTTCTCGCGTGGTATACCGAACGTTTCCTGGCGCAGCGAACGATTCCTTACATCCTCGATCGCTGAGAAATCACAGCGCCTAGCGAAATTTCTAGGAAACTGTAGGCCTGTTTCAGGACCCGCCGTTTCTATCACTGACTTCGATTCTGAACAGCTTTGAGTGACGTTCGTGCCACTGAAAACTGCGTTGTTCTGTCCAAACGTCGACGGTGGTCGCCTTTCGAGAAGCGACATAGAATGCTAACCTTTCTGTCAGTCGCTCATTTTAATCATTTCTCTATGAGAAACAGTCCTTGACTGCCGGTCTTGATACAGTGAAATAGCCCACGACGGTGTCTTTTTTAAAAACTAAGTATCTCTATGTTTCTCCAAAGGTTCTCGTCTGCTTACCGGTACGTTACCGTGGCAAACAATCTGAGACGTCTAAGTGAGCTTTCACGAGGTAGCAACGATACGAGAACCAGCAGAAAGTTGCCCGTACTTACATTTTTTTTGTATTTCGACATTTTTTTAGCTTACGTAAGCGCCCTCATTACTTAGACGCTTAGCATGCTCACATTTCTCTCGGACACATTTAATACACATTTACAGCTCAGCCGAGTGCTTCTTAGGCCTATCTCTTCCTCACCCTCCGCCTTTGTTCACCACCAAGAATGATAAAGAGATTGTGTTTAGTGTTTATGGTGAGGAAAACAAGCCTTTATCTACAAACGACAAAGGTGGGCTGCACCCGCATCGACAGCGCGGTCGTGCCTCTAAGCACACGGGGGGATCCGTGTTTCGAAAATCCAGGGTTGCCAAGAAGAAATGCCCGATGCGGACCAAGTGTAGAGCAATGCGAGATATGTAGCGTTGAGAGCCCGTTAAACGGAAACACTGCATTGACTGGAGCTTGACGAGAAAGTATCACTAGCGTGCGCCTCTCTTCGCGCTCCAAGCAAAGCTCGTCGAAGTCGTTTAAGCAGTGAATACGAGAGATTCTTGCCTCGCTAAGAAAACAAGCACAGAGACAAGGAAACAAGTACGTGGATTATCACGGGAAGCGTAGGAGGAAGGAACTTATGTAAATGGCGGTGGAAGTTTCTCGCGTCTCAAGTTTCCGCATAAACCACCCAAGGCATGAAACTGACTTTTTTGTGGAAGAGAGGGAAAAAGTACTATTTATATAGTTGCATGATGCCATGCGGAGAAATCGCATTAGAGCATCTAACATGGCGGCTTTCGAGCGATGCTGAAACAAGAGCGCCGAGATGGGAGAATCATGGCGGCGACAATCCGAAGACCAAAATAATGTAAGCAAAATTAGAGCAAGCATACCGTCAGTTTAAATAATAAACAAGAACAATTGACAGTCGGGGTGAATAAGCGACGGCAATTCCGTTGGGGTGGCGAGAGATAACTGTTGTTTTCACTGTCCAACCATTTATTTCTACATCAGAGAGCATGACAGAGCCCGACAGGGCGTCTCTCACGCCGAGAAAAATGACGGTAAAATATGGGCTTGTGTTGCTTTCCTCTTCAATACCATTTGTGATGAAAAACGTTTCGAGATTCCCTTCTCGCATTTAAGCGGTCTATTTCTGAACCGTATTTTGTGTGCCCATAATCTTGGACGCTTGTTCCTTTCATTGGAGAGGGTGCAGTTAAAACAATAGCAGCATGCAGTAGAAAGAAAGCTGGGCAACGCTTGACGCTGTGTTGATGAGTCGGATATAAATGACTTCGAGCGTTATATTGACCGTAGTAAGAAAGGTCCCTCTAGTCCATGTTTTGATAAAGAGTCATGACCAATTATGTTTTGTACCCGCCACTGTGGTCTAGTGGTTAGAGTGCTCGGCCGCCGACCCTAAGTTCGCGGGATTTAATCTCGGCCGCGGCGGCCACATTTTCGATGGACGCAAAAATGCTTTAGGTCCGTTTACCTTTGTTTAGGTGCTCGTTAAGTAACTCCAGGTGGTCGAAATTTCCGGAGCCCACAACTACGGCGTCCCTCGTAGTGATCTCAGGGTTTGCCACCCTAAACCCCAACAATTATTATTATTGTGTTTCGTTTGTCTAGCTACGTGCACATTCACAAAAAGCGTTCTACTTGTCGAGAACGATCATTCACATACACATACTCAATATGTCTATATTTTCTGTATCTTAGATATCGTGACAATTTTCACTGCGGCTCTTCATTCAAGTATATACCTTTTTTGATGCATTATGGCTTATCGGCTCGCATTTGACTAGTCTGGGTACACGTCTTCCTTGCGACAATACGCTCTAAGCGGCAAAAGAGACATTCTCGTTTTCTGAACGCTCATTCCTGAGTACAGTGCAGTGTGAACGCGAAAGGCAGGCAAAGGTAACATTGCTCGACTGCCTGTGGTTTCACTCAAACCTCTCTGCGCTGAGAAGCAACGTAGAAAATACCTAGCATAAACTAGCTTAAGCCTAGCAAAGACCTGAAAGCAACCTACAAACAACCTGCATCACCTATCTAAGGCCTTGAAACAACCGTGAAGCAACCACATTAGGCTTCAGAATCGTCGAGTTCCGCTTTTCTGAGCCTTGCGCGGCTTAGTGTAAACTTCGCCTCATAGTTGTTTTTGACATACCTTACTAGCCTCATGGGAAGCATTCGGTAAGTGTAGCATCCATGATAAAAGCCAATACAAGAACCGAGACACGAGAGAAACGATAATTTGCAAAAATGGGCTTGCAGTAGCAACGTTATAAACAGATACAAAAAGAAGTACTGTTGAAACTCAGCAAAAAGGTGATTGTAGGAGCTTCGCAGCTGTCTAGGCAATCAACATGGAGCGGTGCGTTGAGCGCTCGAAGAATATTTGTTGTTACTCCTGGAAAGCGCAAGGCGCATACGAATCGACACAAATTATGTGTGTTTACCAGCAATATAGTGGAGTACTCCTGGTTATGTAAGAATGAGGACGAGTTCCTCATCTCATTGTATTTTACACTAATATCTAAGCATACGAGAGCAGAATATGATGATGTCATGCAGGGCATACAAGGTGTAAATTGTTTCTTTTGCAATTGTTAATTGAACTACAGTAATTGCGAGTCAACTGAACATAAAAAGTTCGGCAGATCCCACGTACCGTGGGAGTCGATGTTATGCGAAGCATGCGGCGGGTAGGTGACAGTGGCGTAACTTTTTTTACTGAGCGACATGTTACAAAATGACGCTAAAGATTTGTATAAAATTTTATATGCGGCTCTTCAACCTATATATGTGTGCGTATGTGTTTATAACCACTTGTTTACGGTAGGAAAACGCTGCCAATGGCAACGTGGGTATTACCAACGCCAGAAGCGGTAAGCTGATATGTAGTGCTTATACGTGTCCCGAGGATGCACGCACGTTTCACGAACCTGTGTGCATGTGTGCAAGAAGTCCTTGACAGTTCTTGAACAAGGGCATCATCACCGTGATCAGTGAGCACCAGCAGCTGGTCATGGCTTGTTATAGGAACCGGTCGTGATCGTGGTGACGAGGGGTCCATGTGTAGTGAAGTGTGTGGTATAGTAGAGCTGTTGGAATTCGTGGATGCCTCGGTCATTTCGTTGACACATTGTCTGTCGACAGAGCCGGCGACATGTCGGAACCTGAAGCCACCCTTCGAGTTGGTGAGGTATAGGCCGTCGAGGCTTGTAGGCCTCGATAGTGCTCCGTAGACCAACATCAGCGGGCGGTGTTTGTCGTATTCGTAGACTACCTGGGCGTATGTGGCCTATGTAGCCGAGTCTACAAAGCGTCTGTCAATCAATCTGGCATCATCCTCGGTCAGCATGAGGCCATCGCCCAGCCTCGTCAGAAATGAATAGGACACTGCGTCGTTCTGGTGGACGAAGTGCACTTTACCGTGCGGTGATGTGGATATCATATGTAACTTTCCTTAATATATTCCTCCGGGGTCGAGCAATGCTTCAATATACCTTGCTGAATCATAGGAATACAAACGTAATGTTTATTAGACTGCTATGAAAGCGGAGCCAACACTGGAACTACAGACGTTAATCTGATATGGCGCCTGTATCGTAGGAGTACACATCGTAGGAGTATCATGTAGTGTTTATTGCTTTCTTGTGAAATTAGATAACCAGCACCACAGCCACAATTGACGTTGCACCGGCATTACGCCTGCGTAGGCTGTTTTTCCAAACCAGTTTATAGACCTGGCGTGGCTCAGTGGTAGAATACCCGATTGCCACTCAGAATGCTTGAGTTCGATTCCTGCTGAGATCCTAATTTTCATTCTTTCCATTCGTTGAGTCAACGCTGCCAATGTTGGTTTTCCTTAACGCTGTAGCATTTAAGTTACCAATGCCTGTTCTCGCCGTTCCTGGGTAGATATAAACTGTCAGTCACCTGTGGCGCATACCCGTACACCGCGGCCCGTGGTAAACGGGTATGTGCCACACGTGTCTAGTGGAAAGGGTTTGACGACGTACGCGACAGGATTTTAACGTTATTCATGTCATGACCCGGCAATCATATTCGTCAAATCCTCTTACCCTCCCGTGCAAATTTTGGTCTACACGAAGTTAAGGAGGCGATCATGAGAGCACCCACACGTAGGCGGCTAGATAGATAGATAGATAGATAGATAGATAGATAGATAGATAGATAGATAGATGGATAGATAGATAGATAGATACTAGTTTGAACACTCAAAGTGCCAGAGGTTCGCTAAGAATGCTTCGCATTTATAACCACACAAAATAGGGTGCGCTGCCGGGGAACTCAACTCACAACATGAATTACTTGCCCGATGATTTCTCAATTGATCTACGCAGCGGC
>NC_051177.1:158869264-158886800 GCF_013339695.2 Rhipicephalus sanguineus | reverse complement strand
TAAAGTGTGTTTCCGCATCGAGTAAGAGAGAGCGAGAGAAAAATATTTCATTTCTGCAAATATTAGCGATCTCCCTCGTATGGTGGAGTCCTTAGTTCAGGGCTGTCAGCCATTTCGAAAGAAGAATGACTTGACAACTGTGGTAGCGAGGAGACACTACACTCTCAGTACGGTCCTGGATAATAGCCTCGATATAGGCGGCATCCTTCTACGTACTGCTTATCATCACGGCTATGGACGGCCCGGCGAAGAGAAATACACGTTACTCTCTTTACGCGGCCCCGAACTTGAGAGAAGTGCCGCCTATATGCAATCGCTGTTAAGCGGCCGAACTCCGTATACGTCCCCGCAGGCCGATGCGCGCTCGAGAGAAGCGACAGGGCGCCGCGAAGCGTCGAAAACTACTGCACCACGCATGCGCTCGAATGAAAAAAAAAAGGCAGAAAAAATTGAAAGCGCGCACCTCGCACATGATCCCCAGGGCGCGCGCGTGAGGAAAAAAAAAAGGCGATATCCGCGGAAGCTGATAAGTTTCGGGTTAGCTGCGCGGCCGCGCCATCAGGCGCTATCACGAGACGGGCAGGCGACGGAGTTCGGTAACATTCACCTGTTCGTCAACATAGCTGCTCGGAAAGCGCTCAACTGCGTCGACTGCGCGCTTTTGCGCCTGCCGCTGTGTAATATGTTTTCATCAATGGATATGAAAGGTGTGTATCGAGGGCAATGTAACACACCGCAATGTGAGTGCAACGGATTTTGCCTCACCATGAACAATGCGCTTGCCACAGCATGCCAGGCCGGTTGGTGTGCGTACTGCGGCCACAGTCCACTACAACATGTTCGAATTGGTAAGTGGGCTTCTTGGTTTCTCTGATGCTGCCGTGATATCTGCTACTGCATGTGCAGGATGCAATTTTCAGAGTGGACGGAAAAAAAGAAAAAGGGAGCAGGGGGGCACACATCGCCAGTTATGTGTATACATATGACCGCGTTGTACTGGCGGCAGAACATTAAGCACATTAGTGACTACTCCCGAATTTACATGCTTTGTGTGCCATCTTCGCTACATCTCATCGTAGATGCGCTTTTTCTCGAAATACAATATTTATCAACCAGTCATCTCATCATGTGCACATACATTTTGACAAGTTTGTTTTCATTTTACTCAGTACATGGCTCGCATTTGTTTCGTGACCCTATTGTCGCATGCCAGGAGGGGTGGGGGCATTTCCTGAAGGCCTTGACTGTATAATAAATGTAGCTATTTTCATTATTTATTTTGAGTAAAACACCCCCTCCATCAAAATTTTGAGGGAGGGGGGAACAAGGCACCCCCCCCCCCCCTATGATGTGATGCATCAAGCCATTGAGCTGGCACAGTAGGAACATACAGCTGACTGCTGCTGTGCCTGTTTTTTTTTTTTTTTTTTTAACGAAAACTATTTTTTTTTTTGTTGGCTGTCTTAGTTTGCTAGCACTGCACTTGGGAAGTTCTGCAGTGTGAATTTATTACGAACCAACTAACCTATTCCAAAATTCTATTCTTCTAGCTCAGCTCTTACTTATCACAGAGTATTGGCCTCGAGGAGTTACGGAGTCGCCCTCTATCGGACGCGCCTCGATTGCGTGCTAGGCAGGATACCGCCGGCGCGCTCCCCATAGGTTTTGCTGTCGGCGTTCTACAAAAACACCTCGCGGAAGCCCTCCAGGGCATTTCTGTAAGTACTTTCGAAATGAACTATGTTCTTTACTGTCAACATAATCATTTTTGACGAACTGAAAGTACAAGATAGTTTACAGTCGCTGTCTCTTTGCAGAAAAGCGAGCACTCGCTTCACGCTGTCACCGCGTTGGAGACCCCTGAACCGGCTTCTTGCGTGAAAGGTAGTCACTCGCTGAGTGCAAACTATGTGAAATATCTCGTTAGAGTAGACTGCCTGTGTAACCTAACGGAGCATAACAGAAAGAAGCCTCAAGCCAGCGATCGCACGGGTTCGCGACGACTGACGGTGCCTCTGCATGTATGAGCGTCTGCATGTATGTTCGTACTGATGGTTTCGCTTTTGCTACGAGCGCGTTTTGGCACCGCGCTGTGAACTTTAGGCCGCAAAATATGAGAATTTGTGAGTAAAGAAACAACTACTGTTGCGCGGAGGCTATCAGAGCAGTTCAAAAACAATTTCCTTACAACTGTGGCTTCGGTGCGCATGGCAACTTTGTGATCTGCCGTCCCGACGATTCAGTGTTTTTTTTTTCTTTTTCGGTCTAAATTCGGGTACGTTTCAATGTCATTTGACAAGTTGTCTCCCACTGCGCATTGATCGGTCTTCTCAGAGGGCAAATGCCGCTGCTTCTTTTTCTTTATTCAGCGCATTCGTTTCGTTTGGTGCTCACACAAAACGTCAGCAAATGCGACGCCTTTTTTTAATGCTCCTTAATTATCGTTCCGTTTGCATTCCAGTGAACTTGCCGCTCTCTGTCATCAACAAATTCGTAGACCAAGGCTTCATCACTTCGATATTGCTGGTGGAAGGAGAACCAGTCTACGAGACCGAGCATGTAGTAGGATGCGACGCCTAGAAAAGAAAGAAAATACAGTAACGTTTGCCGTACTTGTTCTGCAAACGTCGGCGGTGAACTAGGAGCCACATGAACTTGAAAAAGCGGTGAATAATATAGAAGGTATTGCAGCAACCAGCAGCCGCAAAACGGGATAGTAATTATTTGGCGAGTACCCCAGCAATTTTGGCAGCAGTGTCTTGTCTAACGCCAACAGGGTGGCATCTTTCGCACGTAAATAAATGAGGCTCCAAGAAAATACATGGGGTTGGCCGGTGGGCCGATCGCGGAAGCAATGCAAAATTTAGGTAGCTTATGAAGCAATGCATGCCTCATCAAATGGGAAGGTTGCCCGTCGGCGTCCCGCGTCGGCGGCGTCAACACGAGTGATGCAAAAGATAATCGTCACGTGATGGTGTCACCATATGACGTCATCATGACGTCATCATCATCATCATCATCATCATCAGCCTGTCTACGCCCACTGCAGGGCAAAGGCCTCTCCCATGTTCCGCCAATCCACCCGGTCCTGTGCTTTCTGTTGCCACGTTATACCTGCAAACTTCTTAATCTCATCTACCCACCTAATTTTCTGTCTTCCCCTCACGCGTTTGCCCTCTCTTGGAATCCAGTCAGTTACCCTTAATGACCACCGGTTATCCTGCCGACGTGCTACGTGGCCGGCCCATATCCATTTCTTCCTCTTAATTTCAACTATGATATCCTTAACCCCCGTTTGTTCCCTGACCCACTCTGCTCTCTTCCTGTCTCTTAAGGTTACACCTATCATTTTCCTTTCCATCGCTCTCTGCGTCGTCCTCAATTTAAGTTGAACCCTCTTTGTAAGTCTCCAGGTTTCTGCTCCGTAGGTAAGTACCGGTAAGATGCAGCTGTTATATACCTTCCTCTTGAGAGATAGTGGTAGACTACTATTCATGATTTGATAATGCTTGCCGAATGAGCCCCATCCCATCCTTATTCTTCTAGTTATTTCACTCTCATGGTTCGGCTCCGCGGTTACTAGCTGTCCTAAGTTGCGGTTGGGGAATATGGCATCGGCTCTAGAAATGCCAGAGGGGAGTTACTAGTAGAGTTCGCAGAACGCAATAATTTACGGATCTTGAACACCTTCTACAGAAAACGGACTACTCGTAAGTGGACGTGGAGGAGTCCTAATGGCGAAACTAAGAATGAAATAGACTTCATAATGTGCGACCACCCGGGCATTATACAGGATGTAGAAGTAGTTAACAAGATCCGATGCAGTGACCATAGAATGGTAAGATCTAGAATTCAACTAGACGTGAGGAAGGAACGGCAGAAACTGATACGCAAGAAGCCGATTAATGAACTAACTCTGCGAGGGAAAGTACAGGAATTCAGAGTTTCACTTCAGAATAGGTACGCGGCTTTAACCGAGGAAACCGACCTTAGCATTGACGCAATGAATGATAATCTGACTAGTATCATTAAGGAGTGTGCAGTGGAAGTCGGGGGTAGAGTCGTTAGACAGGACACTGGTAAGCTATCCCAAGAGACGAAAAACCTCATTAAGAAACGTCAAGCTATGAAAGCCTCAAAGGCAACAGACAAAATAGAGCTGGCGGAGCTTTCGAAGTTGATCAATAGGGGTAAAGTAGCCGACATAAGAAAGTATAATATGGAGAGAATTGAGCATGCTCTAAAGAACGGAAGAAGCCTCAAAGCTACGAAGACAAAACTGTGCATAGGCAAAAATCAGATGTATGCGTTAAGGGACAAGGATGGCAAGGTCACAACCAATATGGATAGAATAGTTGAGATAGCGGAAGAGTTCTACAGAGATCTGTACAGCAGCCGAGACAGTCAGGATGATAACGTAAGAAGCAGTAATATCCCAGAGGAATCTGACATCCCACCAGTATTAACAGGAGAAGTAAAGAAAGCCCTAAAGGGAATGCAAAGAGGCAAAGCCGCTGGTGAGGATCAGGTAACATCAGACTTGTTGAAAGACGGTGGAGAGATTATGTTAGAGAAACTGGCCACCCTGTATACGAAGTGTCTCTCGACAGGGAGGATACCAGAATCTTGGAAGAATGCCAACATCATCTTGATCCATAAGAAAGGGGACGTCAAGGACCTGAAAAATTACAGGCCCATCAGCTTACTGTCCGTTGTCTACAAGCTATTCACAAAAGTAATTGCTAACAGAATTAATACGACATTAGAGTTTAATCAACCAAGGGACCAGGCAGGATTTCGTACAGGCTTCTCAACAATAGACCATATTCATACCATCAATCAGGTGATAGAGAAATGCGCGGAATACAACCAACCCCTATACATAGCCTTCATAGATTACGAGAAGGCATTTGATTCGGTGGAGACATCAGCAGTCATGCAAGCACTGCGGAATCAGGGCATCGACGAAGCCTATATAAACATAATGGAAGAAATCTACAGCGCATCCACAGCCACTATAGTCCTTCATAAAGAAAGCGACAGAATTCCAATAAAGAAGGGCGTACGGCAGGGAGACACGATCTCTCCAATGCTATTCACCGCGTGTTTACAGGAGGTTTTCAGGGCCCTAGATTGGGAAGAATTAGGGATAAGAGTTAATGGAGAGTATCTCAGTAACCTGCGCTTCGCTGATGACATTGCATTGATGAGTAACGCGGGAGACGAATTACAGCTCATGATTACTGAACTGGATACGGAAAGTAGAAGAGTAGGTCTGAAAATTAATATGCATAAAACTAAAGTAATGTGGAACAATCTTGGCAGAGAACAGCGCTTCGCGATAGGTGGCGAGACGCTGGAAGTTGTAAAGGAGTACGTCTACTTAGGACAGCTAGTAATCATGACGTCACAGATCGCCAAAATATGTAGCGTCATTATGACGTCACATAATGTGACGTCACGCGATGACGTATTCACACGTCATGGTCGCTTTGCATTGCCTCCGTGATCGGTCACGGATGCCGTGCAAAACCGCATTAGGTGCAGAACGCTTTTGGAGGGGGGCGCGGGAGAATCAGTACATCGACTGACAAGAAGAAGATGGCTTTCGCCTTCTAGTCATCTTTAACGAATGCATAAGGGACCCTGTGCGTTTTTTTAATTCAACGTATCTAAACAATGACTTGCGCATCTGCAGCCGATTTTGTGGACGCTGAGCACGGGGCCGACGATCAAGAGGTCGCATTGGAGGCTTCTGAGATGGCATCGCACGTGGTAAAATGTAGCGCTTTTACCATCCTGTGGCAGATAAGCATCATTTGCCGGCGGGAAGCGCGCGCGAGCCATCGTCTCAGTGCGCACTGTCTGCTACTCACCGAACATCGCGGGCCCGACGCAGTAACAAAAGTCTTCGTCGCGGAAGTGCTTGTTGCACACAAGACTCGTAGCAGATGGCTACTTGACGCTTCTTAGCTTTACAACCCATGCTTCACGCTGTTTCTTGTACCGCGGTTACCATTGCAGGCTGACACTGGGCTCCGTTGCGTAAACGCGGCACTGCGGCACCGAGCGGTAGAGCCCCATGTTCGTCGCCTTCGGAGGCAGCCACTCTATTACAATGGTTTCAATTGAGTATAAAATGAGAGAAAACTTCCGAATTTGAACAGACCGCAGCGCGTGTGGGACTTGAAACTCGTTTTCAAAGCACGCGGCAGTGCGCCACAAGCAGCCGACGCGGCCGCTGAGACCACGTGATCCTGCCAAGCACGTCACGCCGACGGTGGTGCCGGCGTTTCCAGTGGTGGGCCTCGAGGCCAATATTTCGTTAGCATGAGCGAGCCCTCGGCAATTAATAATAATTTGTGTTTGAATAGCTCATAAATGCATGTTTAAGTGCATGTTTTAACCAGGTTGTCTAAACTTACCTATGGTATGATTTACAGCTTACCGCAGTTTCAAGAAGCACTGAGTCACTGAGATGCAAATGCATTTATCACTGTGCTGGTGGTGCTCAACAATACTAATGTACTGCCACTGGAAGTACCAGCACCAGCAGCTTCGTAATGCCTGCGTCACAGCATACCGGTGGGTGCCAATACAAATTAGTAAAGATGGCGTGATATCATAAAAAACTGCAGCATCTCTGGAGTGTCAATTTGTTGCCAGCACACTGATACTAGATTTCATGAACGCAGTAGTTCTTTCAAAACGTGAGAAGTGTCATAGTGCTTAGGATCACCATCAGGGTACCTAGAAAGTTGTGGGGGTGCTATATCACCGCTGTAAAGGCGACTGCCGTAGCTTGGGCGCGGCCGCTGTGTTTGGAACGCACGTGCTTGGCGTAAGCGGACACGTTCGTACAAGGTCAGGGATGCGCTTTGCTGTGACCCGAGTTTAGCGCGGTGGCGCCGGCATCGCCGCCGCGAATCTAGGCCGGCGCATAGAAACGGCAGTGAGTCTCTCTTGGGGTGTGGCAGCGCGCGCGGATGGACGACGGCCACGCTGGGGTCCGTGGGGGAAGGCACCGCGGCTCGCTTCCCTCGGGCCCTCGTGGTAAGTCGTGCATCTGCGGCGCCGCCTTCGCATTTGTATATTATTATGTTGTCTTATTTTATATGCCTTATGTATGTCTTATGTTATATATTGTATTGTATGTCTTACATTGTCATGAGTGTGTGATATGTTTCCAAGTATTCCTTGTTAGCGTGTTACGTGTTACAAATTCGGCCGGCGATCTCGCCATATATATTAAAGAAGTGTTTAATAAACCTCCGTTTTGTTGCAGAGCCGCGTGAACTGTCTCCGTGTGTTCCGAGGGCGGCGGCGGTTATATCGCTCAGACCCCACAAAGTGCAGTTATGACAGCAGGAACGAGACAACTATAAGTGCTGGTTGTTTACGACAACAGATCAAACATGCAAGAGTTACCACAATCAACCTGTTCCTTTATGTCGTCTAAAGGCATTTGGTTGAACAATCAAAGGGTTATGTTCCCTATTAGCTTCTTCACCTACTCTTTCTCACGTGTAGTTAATGCAGATCATCTATAATTCTAAAAATGTTCGCTAATAGGCATGTGTATGTGTAGGGCTTGCAGTGAGTAATATAAATTCAAGCTGATCTCTCATGTAGAGTACTCACGGATTGAAACAGGACAATTGGGGCTAAGTAACGCACACATTTTTGTTTCCACTGTCTTTCATTGCAGGTCATTTGGGCGTAATTTTTACTCGAATGCGTTGACCAGAGCCCATGTTATCTTTAGAGACCAGATTCGTCGCGACAGGACGTGGCTATCTTGAGAAATTGCACATACCAGTCGTTATACTAAAAAAATTGATTTCATGTTAGAATTCGTGAGTGTTCTAGGCTGTTTGTGAATCGCTTTTGATGTTCACATTTTTTACTGGTACATTCAGCAGTGCAGGCTGTTCTTACTGATCTTTTCACCACGCAGGAGACGCCGTTCATCAAATCACAGGCACAGAACAAAGCTTGCAAGGGCCATGAGAAACAGCTGATACGGAATTCACCTCTCTACAATCTGCAGCTACATTGATAACTGATGCAAGGTCTAGTACTGGTACTGAGACACTTGAGGCTTCCACGAGGTCAACCGCAGTTGCCACAACAGATGACGCATTGAGCTACCCCTCGGCATTTGGACAAACTCTAGGACTGCATCAGAGTGTTGTGGTCCAGGCGGACAATTTTCTTCAGTGCTGGGCAAACAGCAAGCTTCTGCACATTGTGCGTCAGTTGAAGTGTAGCTGGATGCGCAACTTGTTGCATTTTAAGTGTTTGCTATCAAGGTGCTGTTAGAGTGTACTAGATCAGAGTAGTGCTTGGAGCGAGCTTCTAAAACTGAAGCCGAAACACGGTCCATCCGCTTGTGGCATTGCGAACGGTAGTCTCCATTGCGTCGTCGTTTAAGAGTTGCACACCGTTGATTGCAGGCCACAAGTGGATTGACCCGGTTTGGGCTTCACTTTCGGTAATGCGGCCGTTCCGACCACTCCCCTATTCTAGTACATTCTAGTGCCGTGTTACACAAGGCAGTGTTTGATTTTAAGAATATTATTTCTTTATTGGAGCACAACGTCCTTACGAGAGTGCATAACTAGCATTCAACTAGCTTTCAGATGTTGTGCAAATGACGCAGGACAAAAGAGCGATGCAAGCCACACACATGCTACACTGTGTATGCGTCACTCTTTTGCCCTTTGTCGTGTGAGCTATGCTTTTTGCACGACAAGCTCAACATACAATTTATATTAAGAATTAGATAGGCACTGACATCTGTTATTTATTTGCAGTTGTGAATAAATGTCCTAGATTCCAAAATTGTATAAAGATACTGGAATGGTTCAGAGTACCCTAAATATTTTAATCTAACATGATTTGATGACCAATTTTTTTTTTTTCGTTTCACAGACGCTATACCGAGTCGTGTTAAGACACAAAAAACTTTCGTGAGGGAGCAGAGTGTTAATACATATTGATGCTCGCTCTGGCTCACCTTATAACTTGCTAATGAGTATTAGCTTATGGGGCAACTGAGCTGAAAATAGTGCTAAAACATTGTGTCGTGGCACTGTGTGGCTTTTTTTATGCTGCCTGATACAATTTTGCCTCTAGAAACATAACTGAATCTTGTTTGTAAAACACCTGTTAGATAAGAAGTTTGTCATCATGCTCTGAAGTATATATCTTTTACAGCGAAAGCTGTTATGGAGATCATTTCACCGGTCGTTTTTGGCGCCGTAGTTGTCCGCCGCCGCCGCCGCTGTCCGTAACCAGTATCGCTCGAAATAAGAAAAACATTTCCAGGACGGAACGAGGTTCGAACCTGGGCCCTCTGCGTGGGAGCCCAGTATTCAACCTCTGAGCCATGCCGGTGCTTGAAATTGCTTTGCAAAAAGGTCCTATACAGGCTTCATGTCGGGAAGGATTCACATTAGTATATGCAATATAGCGTGGCAGAAGAGTAAAATAAGCACCAAGCGTCGCACAACGCGAATTCTGTAACCAGGCGTCACACAATACGAATTGCGCAACGAGTAGGTTGTTGCGGCACCTGCCATTTCAGAAGCTGACACCACTCTAAGCGGGGGCGCGCGCATCGAGGCACTCTAGTCCACAGTGCCAGGCCACGGAAAGTACCAAGTTCCAGCCACCACCGAAGGGGGCGAGAAAATCGACCCCGCAGCTGCTAAAAAACACAATAGTGCTTCCGTTCAAAATTCTTCCCTCGCGAATGCACAGTTTACCGCTACAGGCACCGTAATTGATCTATCATTTTCGCAAAAAACTGCTCTTTCTGAGATAATTGAAACATAATATTAGAATTCCGCGTTGCGCGTAGTAATTGTGAGCACTATATTTCTTGTTATAGCGACTGCGATACAATAAAAATTGGCCGCGCATCTGCGTGCTTCACTGCAAATGTTGTCGACAGACGATAGTCTTCTGCATGTCGTACTACAGGAGTCCTGGTCTCATCCGGGGCCACCCGTGATGCTGATCTCAGGGCCACTGCCAGGTGGCAGCACCATATCGTCGGCAGAGGGCTTTTGCGTGCATAGCGTCACATTTTCAGCGCAGCCTAAGAAACACTAGGGTCTTTAGAATTACGTATCTACTTACGTAGTGATGTTGCGCCTCAGATATGCGTAACATTTGCTTTTTGATTGAAAATGTTCACAAGTATGAACGAAGCTACCAGTTCAAGATAGCTGGGCGTTCAGCGAGTGCTTAAATTATGGCCGGGTGGCTGATCGTGCGACAGCCAGACAGACCAAAATTTCTGCGTTGAAGTATCCCAACAAGGATTATCGTCTTTATTATTAAGCAGACGTTCATACATTCGACGTCATCCACCTGTCACGTGACTTATACACTGGATTCTCTTATCAGTGACGAAGCGGAAAAGCTGCGCCGCTGCTCTTCGGCGGCCGCAGATAACGAGGAGATGCCCAGATAGTTTTCATCCGATGGTTGGCTGAGTCCACTGTTTTCCGTTTTCGTGGAAGCATGTGTGTGTGTGTGTAATTAGCTCAAAAAGCCACATTGTAGTTATTGTAGGTTGTCGCTGTACCGCTGTGTGGTGATGAATGAGCTCCGAAACAGGCGAACACATCGATTTCTGTAGGTAACCCAGCGATGGCCGGTAGATTCGCTTTGCTAACGCGCGCATTTTTGTGATTTTTGGGCGGGTATTGCATTCTGATGTTTTGTTGCCACTGTCAGCGTTGTGTATTTACGTATACGTAGATTTGCGGGGATCCTACACGTATTCGCATGCTTACGCTTCTCTCGACTTCCGCTCCTACGTGATTTCTTTGCGTAAACCCCCACCTGCTTGGTGTCCTCAGCCTTACCGCATTATGTTGCAATACACAAAAACCTGGGGGCGTTAAGCCCTACTGGTGGAAAGCAAGTGTTGAAATTCGAAGCTGTTCATGTCATTGTCACTGTAGCAGTTAATGCTGATGTTTCACGATTGTTTTGTAATACAAGTTAGCTATTGTGAACGCTAACTGACGGTGCAAACATGCGAAACATCCTTTCCTGTTCGTTTTGTCCCTGAACATCAAGGCGAGCCGTTTACGAGCTCCAGATAATGGTTTCAACACAGTAATTTTATTTCTTGCATTGAGAAGCATTGCTGGCTTGCTGTCAATAAAGAATATTGTTATCTGTACTCACGCGTGTATTGTTTCTACTGGTACCAGTAGATGTCCTTCGGATTCATGTAAGCCTAGTACAAACCAGTACAGTGTTCCGAAGGGCGCCGAGGCATTCAGCTGGGCGTGTAAACGCGCTTACACAAGCGGGCGAAAGGGTACGAGGCAAATATTGATTCTACGCGAGTCCCGTCCTCTTTCGCAGCGTCGGTGCTTGTGCACAGAATACAATAAAGAGAAAAGAAACCCAAAGCCTTTTTTTTTCAAAAAACAAACAAACAATACAAAACCGTTTTCAATTCCTGTTTGTGCTGCGCCATCTCTTGGGTGCAGTCGGTAGTTCCATGCGCTGCCACCACTTATTTTTCTTACCGTTGTCAAAGCTACAGTTTCCCTTCTCTAAACTGTTTCTTTATTCTATGACAGTCCCCCACTACGGCACGCCTCATGCACGTGGTTCGTAAAACTGCACAATTCAATTAAGTACGACGAAGTCAAATCTTGCCACTTGCTGCAATTATCTCCATAAGTTTGGTTGCCGCTATACAGTAGAAATTTTACAGGAGGAAGAGTACGCATGCCGGCGCCCAGCAGCTTATAAATGATTGGCTTTTAATTTCTTCTTGTGGGCAGTGTCGAATGGTAAAGCCAAAGTTAACAAACACACAATACTACAATGATTTTACACCGCTAGTGAGAAACCAGCAATGGTTATTATGTTACGTCGATGTACAACAGCATTAAAATTGGGAGCATTGCGTAATGCCTTTTCGAGGAGTATTTTTAGTTGAAGTCATGCAATGAAATACAATAAGAGCAGACCAGTTTGAGTTGAATGCGCACTTTTACGGAAAAAGTGGTGAGGTTTGATTAACCAATAGTCCAACATGCGAGCTTAAATGTTACTCATTTTGTCCTAATTTCTAGAAGGCGACCCCACCACAGCGAGCGCCTTCTCCCATGTATCGTCATCTCATCTCTGTAGAACGCGATCATTTGTACTTACATGCACTCTAAGGCAAAAGTGTGTTAAAAGGGTGTGTGGTTCGTCCCTTTGGGAACTAATGAGTCTGCCACAACTATTAAACCTTTTAAGGACTGACGGCACCGGGTCTAACAGTTAGCCCCCACAGGTCACGTCCATGGACTAACATTTAGTCCTCACATTTACACTTTACCGGGCAACCGTTAGTCCTCGCAGTTGTACCTCACCGGACGAACGGTCGGTCCACTCAAATACTCCATTCCGATAAACTTTTTATCCCCAGGGATGATTTTCTACAGTTACTCTCAGCAATGCTTAATACTCTTTTTCGTGTGTTTCTTTCCGCGGTGAGCAACAAATGCCGGGGAAAAGAACACGCGAAAAAAGATTTAGTCATGCCTGTGTCACTGCTTTCGCAATCAATGCGACAACGAAAGACAAAAGTGGGACAATGAAACGTTTTATTTTTCTGTATACATATGAAGTTTGTGCTTTGTTTCATTGAATTTACTGCAAAATGTCCGATACAGGTACAGCAGCGTTATCATATCTCGTTCAGTCCTTTTTGTGAAGCTAATCCAACGGAAGCGATAGATGGCAGACATTGTACGCGCCAGCGCACGCAGCATTCTGCTCGTTGTCGACAACGGCTGCACCCTGCAAGGCGCAAAAACAGTGCCAATATTATTCACACGTGACAGCGAGAGTGAAGACGCATGCACATTGCAAATGCGTGCAAGGTGAACTAAAGCACACGTCTAAAATATGGCATGCGAATAATTTCACCGCTGCAAAGCACAAAAATATTGCAAATAGTCAGCGACACGCCACAGAGAGGATGAAGATGCACGCACGTCGCAAATATGAGCTAGGGGAAATAAAAATTCACGTCTAAAATATGGCATGTAAATAATTTCACCGTGATGGCATACATTTTCAAAAACCCATTTCAAGCCACGTAGCGCAACAGTTTCAAATGCAGCAGCCGCAGCCATCAGGCCGAGGCGCCGCCAACCACCGTGCCGCCAACGAGCCGGCGAGTTTTATGGGAGCCGCGTCGTACAGCTCGAGCAAGCCCGTGAGCCGCCGCAGCCGCCAGCTAATATCGAGCAGCAGGTCGAGCAGCACAGCCGCCGCCAAAACGGCGCCGAGGTGCTTGCGAGCAAGCGTGAGGAAGCCGACGGTAATGGCGACCACTCGAGCTCGTTGCCGGGGACCGCACATCGTTTTTGGACGAGTTGCAAAACAGCGGTGAGGCCTCTGCGTAATATCGCAAGCTCGCAGCTCATCACGGCGAATAATCGGTGAGCAACCGTCCGGGCGGGCGACGACAGTGGCGGCCAGTGTCCAGGTGGTCACTAAGCACAGGCGAGCTGACGCCCAAGCAGGCCCTCAAGGTACATTTTGTGCGCGCGATATACAACACGGTCGAGTCCGTTACCGCCAATCGAAATCAGTTTCGCGCACGCGATAGGTACGGCAGAATAAAGAGCGATCACTTACTTGCGAAAAAATCCAGCGCCAATTTGTGCCCTGAGTAAGATTGGAATCATGGATCCGGTAGGCCTACTGTCTTCTCGGCTGCTATTCCCAGCCTGTGGCGACGCAGTGCAGTGACTACGCCGGAGATATACAGCGCGGCGTCGCGACGTGTCGAGACCAGCTCCAGACGTCACAGGTGCGGCGAAACGTAAAAGCAGCACGACACGCTCATGCACGCATACGTGTATATCAAAGGCACCGAGGCGGTAGTTCCTAGATCGGCGAACTCTCCGAGCGCGACACGCCAATACTCCAGCACGAACACAAGTGGGAAGACTGACCCAAGCGAGGAGTACGGCTAGTTCCCTTGACAACGGTTTGCACACGAACGTATCTCTGCACACGGCCTGCATCTCCCACGCTGTTCATCCCTTTGCAGACTAACTGGTTTGCACACGGCATGCATCCTTCTGCGCTTGCTCCTCAACGGTCTATCCGTTCATCGCGCGCCTATTGGGCTACGTTACTCCTCTTTCGGATAATTTTACCTTAGAGTGAAGGAGATACACAGGTACACGCTACTATGGCATGTGTTGAATGTCCTTGTTTTCGATAAGGTGCTAAGAAAAGCAGTGAATACACCACATTTTCCGACTATTCCTTTTTCTTCCTGAAAGAAAATTTCGTGCGTCAGGGAGTGCTGGCTCGCGCGTAATGAAATGAGAAATATTTTCAAACAAATGTTTTCTGCACGTGCTGAGATTCCCAGAGCGCAAGGGGCCGCGTGTTAACGCCAGCACAAACAACGAATTTGTTACACTACGTATATTACAGCAGTTCCTGCCGCGACTTCATAGAGGGGCCCAGGAGTTCCACTTCAAAACACATTTTCACTGCACAAAAACGGACAAATTCCCTAAATATTACAGCTACGCTGTAAAGAAAGAAAAGAAAAAAAACGCGACGTATTTGCAGTAGCGTCGTTTCTCAATTTCTAAATTCCAAATAATTGTCGCGAGCCTAATTTCTAACTTCCATATAATTGTCGCGAGCTTTACAGCTGCAACATCTCCAATGTCGTGGATGGCTTCGAGCAAGACTTACTCCGTAAGGTTGCTGGTGAGCCGAGATTATGCAACAGTTGGGCAGATATGAATCAACTTTCATGCATGAATCAACGAATAGGACATTTGTGAAAACGGTAACATTCGCAATCCTGCTGGTTGGAAATCACGTAGGATTGTGGCGGATTTTGTACCCTACGCTTGAAAAATACCAACGTCTACCATCGTGTCAGAGCCATATGGCTCTTTCACGACGGTAGACTACTTTAGCTGTAGACCACAAGAATTTTAACAAGGTATATACCTTGTTAAAATTGCTGTAAGAAAGGTCGGCCCTAAGACGTGTGTATACGATACTTTCGCACCGTTTGTGCTTGGCTCCGTGTGCCTTTATGCTTTATGTTAGCAAAAACAACATCAGATATATGTTTCACTTCGGATTTCGCATCAGCCGCCTCATGGTGGTAATAAAAAAAACGTAAATGGACATATGTGGTTACGATGAGAAGAGTGCTTTGAAAAGTGCGTGATAAAATTAGTGCTTTGAAAAGTGCGTGAATAATTAGGAAGTTCACTAATTAGAAACAAATATTTATTCAATGCCTAGTGACGAGAAAAATTCGAGTTGCAAATACACATTGCTAGCGATTATGTGCAGTTGTGATTTTTCTAGAGGTCTTGCTTTTTCATTTTTATATCTTGGTTTATCTTACCTGAACACATTGTAAAATTAACGCAAGGTGCCTTAGTCGAAATTGGTCGTTGGCTCTTCTTCTTCAAGAGAAATAATTCACTCACTGCTTAACTTACGTTACATATAGTCGTGTGTTGGTTTTTGCGAATTCGAAATAGCGAATTGATATGCTGTTTTTCATAATTTCCGCCTATTCGTTATTATATTTCCTATCACCTTAGGTAGAAAAGCATTGCGCACCTTCAAAACATCTTGGACAACCGGGTTACCTACATAAAGAGTATGTTGTTAGAAATCATAGATTAACATAGGTAGGAAGGAGAAAATGGAGTTGTCAAAACCATACGAAACAAGCTGAAGGAGGCAGTGTACATCGATACATTCGATTTACTTCAGTGTGTTAGCACGAAAGCTTCTATATTCACTTTTTCGTTTCTTTATAGAAAACATCTCTTTTCTTTATAGAAAGTCCGGCAGGTCCCATGCAATGTGGGAGTAAATTTCATGCAAATAATGCAACAAGTAGTAGTCTGTGGCGAATTTTTAGCTTTGCGCCAAGCGTAGCGAGGTGTATCAACATCTTTCTGTAAATTGAGTCGTTGTGCGCATATCATGGGCTTACCATGTACAAAAACTGCACTGGCGTAAAATTACACCTCATGTACGACGCAACGTCGGCATTCAAGTAAGAGCAGAGAGGTCAGTTTTATCGCCACCGAAAGTCATTGCTGCGGCGCGATGATGTGCAATAAGTAGTAGTCGTCGGTGTAATCAAGAAACGCTTGACTTGCTTGCGGAGTCACATGTGTCCATATGTAAAGTTTATTACCTACAGGCGGATAGCCAACACTAGAACCACTATAGGCGTTATTCTGACGTGAAGTTTGTATGGGGTCTGTTTTCGAGGCACTTTCAAGCACTGGCGTGACTGTGCGTTAAAATACTTGACTGCCATGCAGAAGGCCCGGGTTTGTTCCCGGCTGGAACAGTGAAGTTTAGTCTCTGCTTCCACCGGGATTTTAGCTCATAGATGACGCCGCAGACACCGGCACCATATTTTCTGCGACACAAACTCCTTCAAGATAGTATGCTTCCATATTGCTAGCGAACACGCACAAAGGACGACATAGAAAGAGACAGGAAACCTATGTTGTCCTTTGTGCGTGTTCGCCAGCATATGGAAGCATACAATCAATACCAACTAGCCCAGCTTAATGCAATAACCTTCAAGATAATGCGCTAAGATTTCCAAAGTACGGGTTGGCATAGACTATGATCACCTGTGGCGCGTACCCTCAAATCATGGGCCGTGGTATGCGGGTGGAAAGGATTGATGACGCACGTGACAAACATTCACGCTATTCATGTCATGGCCAGGAATCGTGTTCCTTAACACTCATGCTTTCCATGAAAATTTTCGTATATACCGACGTAGGCGGATAGATAGATAGATAGATAGATAGATAGATAGATAGTAGATAGATAGATAGATAGATAGATAGATAGATAGATAGATAGATAGATAGATAGATAGATAGATAGATAGATAGATAGATAGATAGATAGATAGATAGATAGATAGATAGATAGATACACACGGTCAACCTGGCCTTGGGTCGGTAAAAACTGCTTCGCATTTATAACACGCAACATTTGCACACGCAATATGTGACATAAACAGCTACAATAAATGCAGCTATTATATTGTGCGGCTTCTTAGACGACGACGAAGTTGTAATGAAGCAGTTGCAAGGCATTGTGCGACCGATTCGTGGACACACAAGTTCCTGAGAATGGAAACACTAATTGTCAGTCTCAACACGCCCCAAAGGCACTCGTTTAGAGACAGAGGCAGATAATGGCTTCAGGCGTGCACGTATGTACTTGGCGCCCCACTAAATACGGCCTCTCATCGATTGCGCAATACCGTGTAGGCACCGTTGGACTTATAATGCAACGTGCGTTGCTTTCAAAAGATCTGTTCAGCGACCGTTCTCTCCTACGTAACGTCTAGGCCTTGTGTTCAGGTCGTCTAACTGGATTACATTAGGAGCTCAGGAGAGCCAGAACTGTCTTCTCGTAAGGACTGAATTGACGCTCTTACCACGTGTACCTTCCGACGTCC
>NC_051177.1:158791586-158869164 GCF_013339695.2 Rhipicephalus sanguineus | reverse complement strand
CCGCCACCTTCAAATATTTTTCTGGCGCGCTAAGAGCACTTTCTGGAAATGATGTTTTCGATTCTGTGCACTTTGAATATGCCGACATAGCACATTTAAAAAAAACCAGGCAAAGCAACCATATCGACCGGACATGCATGTTCGATCTCGCGTGAAATCACCCAGTTGCACCTCCACGTCCGAGCTATGGAGGAGTGCCTTCCATTGCTCGGAAGAGTTTTCTATTCTATACTTATGCTGTAACAAATTTAGGTTATTTAGGTTATAAGACCCGCTCAGGTTTCTCCGCCGACGCCATCGCCTGCCATTCTCCTACCGGAGAAAGCGAACTTCAACTGCCTGGTACGAACAATCCGTTGCCCTTAGTTCCCACGCATTTGCGAAGCTCGCATTGCACGTAAAACGTGTCTCGTTCTTAGATGTTGCCCCGACGGGAGACTTGTTTGTGTTGTTAACTGCCATAAAAGCATTGCAAAGACGAAGGGTTTGATTCCACCCGTAAAATTCAACTGATTACAAAATAAATGGCGACAAAAAAAAAACACAAACAGATGGCACCAAAAAAGCAGACGACAGGCAATTTCTTAGTGAAGTGCGCTGAAAAAGGTAAACAAATTTTGTTGCATGCGCTAGCAGCGCGTGGTCAGAGTTCACGCGTGTAGAGAAGATTAGTATCGGCACGAAGCATTGAAAATAACCACAGTCCATACCTGTTTCACAACTGCACTGTTCAATCGAGTCGCTGGGTGATACACGTCCGCGTATTGGTTCTGCCGCATTCAAGCAGAAGTTACCAACTCCTGTCCTTTCACCAATAATAAAAATTTACGAAGGTTTGTACAGTGTGGTACGCATTTAAAATTGTTGATGAATCCGCTGATGGCAATCGCAAGCCGTTGATGACGAAGTTGCAGCGGTTTATGAGGACCTACGGATGCACGTGTGTGACTTCAAGAAACGTTGGCAACAACACATTGATGTAAAAGGACGCTAACTGCCAGATGTAGTGTTCAAAAAACGACGTTGTAATTGGTGGTAAACAAATCAGATACTATGTCCTATTTACAAAACACCTTTTTCTCCCTGCCACCGTGTATAATATATGACCACCTGAAATAAAACGTTAATGAAAACCAACAGATAATGGAGCCAAGGAAGGTCCAGAGAACGTTAATTGTTCTGTTTTAACTGTGTTGTAGTAATTGGTATATAAACGTCAAGAAAGTAAGGTGGGCAAATTAATCAGTTAATATACTATTAAACATTAGTCGGGCAGTTTTCTACGGAAATAAGTTTTTCAACTGTCTTTTCGCTCACTTTACTTTACTTGCATTTATATCACAATTACAACAATAAAGTTATGTAACAAGACCGCACATAATTACGTAACAAGACCGCACATAATAAACAGACGACGCTCTTCATGTCGCCATTTCTAACTTCTTCTTTATTCTCCCCCAGTCCCCCTGGCCTGAATTCTGTCGTCTTCTTCCTCAACTGCTTGAGCTTGCTTCACTCCCCCCACCCTTGTTTTCATCCCTCCTGGGATGATATTTGAAAACATTAGCTATAGACGCCGATTCGACGGTTCCATTGGGACCTATATACCAGATCGTCTTTAAATGTCCCTGCTGGCTTGCTGTCTTGACAACAGAAAATGGCCCTGTGTGATTCGCACCCGAGTTCGGCAATCCTTTTCTCACCAGTACGAAGTCTCCCACCTCTATTCCTGGGTCCATTGCATTCTGTTTTTTGTCGAAGTTCCTTTTCATCCTCTCCCGGTACTTCACTTCGCTCTCTTCAGTTCTTCTCTCTTCTGTCAGGCGGATCATCGCTTCAACTCCTAAGGTCGTGTCAGCTGGCAAATACGTTGGTTTTCCCGTAGCAGCAAACAGCGGTGTGCATCCCAGAGCTGTTGTATAGGACCGGTTATGATGCGCTACTGCAGCTTCAAGGCAGCATTTCCATCCACCTGGGAAGTCCGGATACATACTTAGGTACTGTTTGATATCTCGAATAGCTCGCTCCGCTAGCCCATTAGCTGCTGGATGATACGGCGCAGTAAACCTGAGCGTAACTCCTCGCCGCTTTGCCCATTCATTGAGTTGGTGACTCCGGAAGGCTGGTCCATTGTCTGTTACCAATACCTTCACGTTTTCAAACATCTTGCGGTTTAGAAAGGAGATCACACTGTTGGTGTCCTGCTTTCCAGCTTTTGCTGCCACCATCCTTGTGCACTCATCGACGCACAACAGGAAGGCTCGAGTTTTTTTCACACTCTCAGATTTTTTTCGAAGTTCGGCGAAGTCCATGTGAATCACCTCAAACGGTGTAGTAGAGTGCCTTGGTAATACCATCTGTTGAGTCGGCTGTTTAAACTTTACTTTGTTGATCTGGCATTCGTGACATGATTGCACATATCTTTTTGTGTCTTCTTTCATGCCGGGCCATGTGAACCGTTTGGTCAGCTTCATGTAGGTCCGCCAGAAACCATCGTGACCCCCTGAATGACAACTTGTGTGATAAAGGTCCAGAATTTTCGGAATTAGTGTAGGAGGCACTGCGATTCTTCCGGTTTGTGTGAGTTGTAAAGCCTCAGTCCCTTCCCAAAGTTTGGCTGCACTTATTGTTTGCCATTGTACATCAACAAGCCTGATGACCCCCAGCCTGGACATTGCATCGGCGTCTTTCATTGAAGCTCCCGGGCGATGGTTCACCTCAAAGTCGAACTGTTGTAGCTCGCTTACCCACCGTGCGACTTTTCCTTTGAGCTCTGCCATTTTCAAAAGGTGGGTAAGTGCCTCGTGGTCAGTGTATAACTTGAATTTTCGACTTTCCAAGTAAGAGCGGAAGTACCGAACAGCCTTTAGAACGGCCAGTGCTTCTTTCTCCGTTGTTGTGTAGTTCACTTCCGCTTTGTTAAAAGTGTAGCTGTGGTAGCCAATCACGCGGAGTTGACGATTACTTGGCTGGCGTTCATCTCGCTGGTAAAGTATTGCTCCCGTTCCGTAATGTGATGCATCCGTGTTGAGCTCGAACGGAAGATCAAAGTCTGGTAGTGTGAGGACTGGATCAGACGATATAACTCGTACCAGCTCTTTGTAGGCCGTTTCGCAGTCATCTGTCCAACAGAATGGTACATCTTTTTGCATCAGTCTTGTCAAACACCTCGTTTTAAGGGCATAATCTTGGATAAATGCCCTAAAATGACCGGCTAGCCCCAAAAACACACGCAATGAGTGGACATCAAAGGGCTTCGCCAGTTTTGCGATGCGTGCCACTGATTCCTCCTTGGTGTTTTTCGTAGCGCCGTCCAGCACTCGACCCAAAAAAGTCACCTTGGTTTTAAAAAATTCGCTCTTCTTAAAGTTGACTTTGAGGTCGGCTTCTGACAAAGCTGTGAGGACCTGTGCCACATGCTGTTGATGGAGAACTTCGCTTTTAGAATAAACGATGATATCATCCACGTAGACATTGCAAAAGCTTCCAATGAAAGGGTGTAGAACCGTATTCATCATTTTCTGGAACCAGCTAGGCGAGTTCTTCCATCCGAAAGGCAGCCGGTTGTACTCATAAATGTCGAATGGCGTTATAAAAGCGGTGTACTGCTTGGTATCCTCTTGAAGAGGTACTTGCCAGAAGCCTTTACAGAGGTCTATCCTGGAAAACCAGGAACATCCGCCTGTCTCGTCTATAATTCCATCTATTCTGGGCATAGGAAAGGGAATAAGATGCGTCTGGCTGTTAATGGCTCTGTAATCCGTGCAAAGTCGAAGGCTCCCATCCTCCTTGGGCGCTATAGTTATCGGCGATGCATATGGTGATACGGACTGACGGATAATGCCTGCATCCAGCATCTTCCCAAGCTCTTCCTTCAGCCATGCTTTCTTTTCCCTGGTGAGGTTGTATGGTTTCCTCCGTACAATCGTTGTGTCATGCAGTTTGAATGGAACTTCAAACTTTGTTGTACCTGGAGGATAGCCTCCTCTGCAGAATAATTCTGGATATATTGTAGGGATGTCATCGGATTTTGTCACAATGCGAATTTTGTCTCTCTGTCTCACTGGTTGCACATCTTGGCTCACTGACACAGTGTCATCCCAGTGAATGTTAAGCTTCAGCAATTTCATGTCTGGACGAGAGAGTAGAAAGTCATACTCGATGCCTTCTATCACCAGTGCCAGTATTTCTACAGATTGTGACTGGTATTTCAGACGTATCCTTACCCATTCGCAGTGTTCTTTTTCACGGCCGTCATAGCCCCGTACAATGACAGTTCTGCCTCTGAATATGTCCTCGGGTTTTGCTTTGCTTCTTTTCATAACTGAAACTGAAGCTCCGCTGTCTACAAGTGCTCGCATAGCTCGACCGTTCACTTCAAGTTGTATGTGCAGTAAACTCGATGACACAAGTTGGACGGTCTCATGCGTTGTATGTATGAGTTTAGAATTATTTTGCTCTCCAACGTTGCATTCATCTTTCGAGGCCCTATTCTTCTGTACGAGAGAGGCGCTTCCACTAAAGTCAGAGGTGACGCCTCTAAACTCCGACGGGTACTTTTCACCCAAGTGGCTAACGCTTGTCGTCTCTGAAATATTTTGTTTACTTTGGAAGCCTCTTTCAGCCCAGGGACGCGATAATAGCTTGAGTAGTTGGAGAAGCGCTTCGGGCGTTTTCGGACAGTGTATTAAAACCTGTCGTTGCAAATCTATAGGTAAGCCGTGAATGATAGTGCAATAAGTGACGATGTTGACAATCCAGGTTCAGCTATGCGAAGAAGTCGCTGTTTTTCAAGAAAATACTCGAGTGGCATTCCGGACTCAAAACGGCAGAATATTGCCTCATGCCACCGCTCAAAGGGATTCCTGTTGAAAGTTGCAAGGAAACTTTCTTTCCATTTACACCAAGGTTCAGGCTCCTGTTTGCAAAATCTCCACTCGTGCCACTTTCTCGGTATCCCGTGAAGGAACTGTCGCATATTCATCACCAAGTCTTCATCAGACAGCCATCCATTGCTCCTGGCAGCTTGTTCATAGAAAGCTATCCACGCTTCTCGATTGTCGGACGCGTCGTCGAATATGTCTGGCTGGATTAGTCGCGATGATTGCTTTGCCCGCTTCGTCAAGTCTGCGACGAGAGTCTCAATGACAACGTTTTGCTGCACAATTTTCTGCTGTTGACATGCAATGGCTCTCCGTACTGTCGTTAACTCGTCATACGGCGCTGGACAGGTCGTGAAATTCCTCTCTAGTGGTGTTAGCACCAGCTCGTTGAACCTTCTTAGAGGAATGTTGACTTTCACGAAATCTCGCTTCAAAAGTTCCTCTGAAGACAGGGAGGCTTCGGTCAAAATGAGGTTTAGAAGCTCACCTGTAGTCACATATTCGGGAAGCTCCACGGCCACGTCGTCCTCGACTTGATATTTCTTGAATACCGCAGAGTCCCTGCGGTTGTCCACAAAGAAAGTCACCCACATGATGTCTCTTGTCGTCGGCTGCGCCAAATTATGTAACAAGACCGCACATAATTACGTAACAAGACCGCACATAATAAACAGACGACGCTCTTCATGTCGCCATTTCTAACTTCTTCTTTATTCTCCCCCAGTCCCCCTGGCCTGAATTCTGTCGTCTTCTTCCTCAACTGCTTGAGCTTGCTTCAAGTTACAACGGTACAATTAAAATCCCCTATACCTGCCGTGGCTTCATTATCTGATTGTTTTCATTAAGTTTGTGTCAAAGAAAGAAACGAGCCCTTAAAATTCCCTATTCGAAATATGTCAGTTGACTCCGCGCCACCCTGTGTTTACGCTGCTGCCGTCATTATATATCATAGAGTATATACTAGCGAAAGGCGTGCACACATGCGTCCTACTTGTGTTGTACTGTGATATATTGTCTATTTACGCCGTGCCGATGGGAGTGCGAGGTAGCCAACAGAGGCGACAGGGATTTGTAGCATATCTACTTTGTGGGAAACACCACAATCCTGTCTCTTAAGGCAAATATAGTGAATCTGGCAGCCTTTCCTGTCTTCTCTCGCTTTTCTTCCTCGTTCTGAATTGCGCCACTAATGTTTCGCTATGCAAAAAAGCACTTCGCCCAGACTGGGACGATGTCGTCGGCTATTACCTGGTCCACATGTCCCACAAGGCTGAGTAGACGCTGCCCCTTCGCCACACTGCAGCTACGCAATTAGCCCTCAGTCGCGCGGATCTTCTTAGAGGCCTCGCGAGCCACGAAACCCGCGAAAACACGTGCAGAGCGCGCGCAGCGTGCGTTAAAAGCAGCGGGAGCTCCAATCGACGTGAAGGGGAGAGCGGAGAGGTGAGCAGACGCGTTACGAGTTCTACGTCTCTATTCATCGGCAGCTCCCGGCACCGCAGCGCCCCTCCGTCGCGCCGGTCTCCCCTGGTGGTTCAACTACCCGGTGTTCTTCCGGAGGAGAGATTCTTCCAGTGAGAGCTATAACCGTCAGCTTCAAGACAGACTGCACAACGACACCGACGGCTCCGGAGCTTGCACCTTTTCACGCTGCGCTTGTGTTGTCAAGCGCAAAAGAAATTATCATGTTACAACCTTACCATACGACGTCATAACACAAATCAATCGACTACGTATACAAACGACTGAGAAGAAAAAATCCAGCGCCAATTTTGCGGTCACTGTGGCGCTAATATTCATAGCTTGCACTGACGTCAGTGATGGGAATGCTGGGATATGTGTCCGCCATGCATATGAACCATATGAACCGCTCATCCCACGGTCGTTGCAAGCAATCCGTGTAGTTGGTGTTGTCACCATGGTCATGTGCGCGATATTTGGTTGTTCCAACCGCAGTGACAACCGCGGGAGAAAACGATCAACTAACGGCCACTTCTTTTCGATACCGAAGACCGTGGAGAACCAGTGCGAGCGCTCGAAAGCGTTGAGCACGAAGCGGCGCAGTTTATGGCTGGCGCGCATTAAACGTGCTGACTTAGACATCGAGAACCCCAACCTGCGAGTCTGCGGCGTGCACTTCATTACAGGTAAAGAATTGCTTTCGACTTACACAGCGCGATAAAGGCGGTATGTAACGAAAAATGTTAGTTTTGTAACTTTTTTCATTTTGCATTCGTAGGAAAGCCAGCTAAACTGTTCGACGAGACGGACCCTGACTGGGCTCCGTCGCTTCTCCTCGGCTACAGTGCCAAGAACACGGACCCCTCACGACACAGACGCCTCGAAAAACGACGCGCCGTAAAGCGGCAGGCGGACGCCAAAAAGCGGGAAGCCGAAGCACAGAAACGGCGTGCCGAGGCCGACGCGGCAGCGTTAGGGATCCAGCAGTGTGCCGATCGGCCACTCTCGCCGCACCCGACTGGAGAAACCGACGCTGACGAAAGTGATACAGGTAAGTTAACACTTTTGCTTCGCCTAGTGAAGTTCGAGGCCGTTTCCGGCCTGTAGGCGAATGCCTTGCAAGCGCTTTGTGAAGCATTTCTGTGGAGAGCCAAAATTATCGCGTCACTTTCAAATCTCGACCTGGAGGTCGCGGGATCGAATCCCGGCCGCGGCGGCTGCATTTTCGATGGAGGCGAAAATGTTGAAGCCCGTGTACTTAGATTTAGGTGCACGTTAAAGAACCCCAGGTGGTCGAAATTTCCGGAGCCGTCCACCACGGCATCTCTCATAATCATATCGTGGTTTTGGGTCGTTAAACCCCAGATGTTATTATTACTTTAAAATCTCCGGCATTTTTTCATTACAGGTGTTACAGTGCAGACAGAGATGACCATGGAGGACATTCAGCTACTGGAGAAACAGTGCATTTCACTGAATGAACACCTCTATGCCGCCCGTGTCGAGAAAGAGGAGCTTGAGATGTCGGAAAAGTCACTAAGGAGTTGTGACAGAAAAGTCATGTTCTACACAGGGATGGCAAACTTCACTGTTCTCTCAGCTGTCTTTAAAGTTGTGGAGAGTGATGTATCCCACAACATCAACAACAGCCTGTCAAAATTCCAGGAATTCATCCTCTTCATGATGAAAATCAAGGTGAACCTTCACAACACCGACCTTGCATTTCGCTTCAACATTTCTGAAGCAACAGTATCGAGGATTTTTGACAAATGGCTGCACGGTGCATATTGTCGGCTTAAATCGCAGATAGCTTGGCCAGGGCGTGAGGCACTGCAGCGTACTATGCCACAAGCTTTTTTTGATTCATTTGGGTCTAAAGTTTCCGTCATTATTGATTGCTTCGAAATTAAAATTGAAAGGCCGTCATCTCTACTTTCTAGATGTGAAACGTGGTCTACGTATAAAGGAAGCAACACTGCAAAGTTTCTCATTGCAATTGCGCCACAGGGTGTAGTAACATACATTTCAGAAGGTTGGGGAGGCCGCGTCAGTGATAAGCACATTACAGAACACTGTGGCTTATTGGACAACTTGGTTCCTGGTGATGTTGTCCTCGCAGATAGGGGGTTCAACATAGAGGACAGTGTTGGATTTTATTGTGCGCGTCTCCATGTCCCAGCATACACAAAAGGGAAAAAGCAGCTGTCTCCTGAAGACGTGGAAAAAACAAGGAAGCTTGCAAATGTTAGGATTCACGTGGAGCGTGTTATTGGCCTGATCAGAAATAAGTTTGTGTTTTTGAAGTCTACCGTGCCGATTAACTATGTTTCTTGTCGTGAGGGGGATGAACTGACACCGCTTGACAAGATTGTGACAGTGTGCTGCGCCCTCTGCAACTTGTGTCCCTCAATAGTTGCAACAGTGAAGAATGGTAGTGAGGAAAATGTAGCAACAGTTGAGGATGACTGACACCAAGAACCATCTGCTGCAAGTACCTTTGGGGTGTATCCAGTGTTACCACGGTTGGACACAATGTATGATACTTTTGTCAGTTTGTCTTAGCATATGTATACCTGGAATAAGTGACACAAGTAGGGAAAGCATCTTGGCAATCCATACATTTAATACAAAATGGCAAGCTTCATTAATGAAAGAAGTTTTGTATTTTGACCGTCACTTATGCATGTAGCGAGGAGGAGACCAATGGTTTCAGTGCTTTGCACCCCCTGAATGCTTTGCAGCACGGGAAACTTGCACTGACATGCTTGCAACTGAGTGGTTCAGAGTTGCGATTGACTTTTGGTGAAATTTTTGTTTTGCTGACACTCTAATTCTTTTCCAATAAAAGATATGAAAACAACTCTTTTGTTAGTTCAATTCCCACGACACTGATGCAACTTCTGTGATGTTTGCATTTTGTGTCACACCTGTATAAACTGTACGACATTGAAGAAGCGTTGGGCCAAGTGTACTATTGTGGGGACTACTAGAGGCTTTGAATTGTGAACCAAGGTCTGATGACGTGGCAGCTTTGACGTATAAAAAGAACTTATAAGTCGTAAAATTCAGAACTGGCAAAGCTATTTGTTCCACCTCCTGTCAAAGCCAGCAAGGTATTTATCATTCACAGTACAGCAGCTCTTCATGCTTTGAGAATCGCTAAGCATGCAACTCTTTAATAATACTGAAGTTTTTGCATAAAACCACTAGAAATGAGAATGAAACAGCATGTGCTTTCAAAACACTTTATTTTGGACACTGTCTTGTCGGTATCCCTTCAAGCATTCTCCTTAGCGCCTTTACATTCAGGGCAAAACCAATGCTTAGATTTTGGCGCTTTTTTCAGAGCAACGCATGAAAAATGAAACCACTTGTACTGACAGGAGCTGCTGTCACAGGCGATCATTTTGCCAGTCTCTGGCCCTCGGCAGAAGCAGTACGCATCCTCACTGGCCGTCTGATCTGGATATTTGAGTTGCCTAGTAAAATAGTGGCTCAACAGCTCGGGTAGGATAGCTTTCACAAAGAATTCTTTGGCAGTAGCCATCATGCTGGTGCAAAACTCGTCATCTTTCAAGATTTTTTCTACGAATAAAACATTAGGAGTCCAAACAACAAAGTAGCAGAAGTCAACTTGGCACACTGCCATTTGAGTTTGAATCTGAAAATAATAAGCATGCTGCCTTCGCAGCTGCATGACGCCATTGACGGTGCAGAGGCACGAGTTGGGAGCCGAGAGCTCTGTTAGTTCTTCAGCATTCCGTAGCAAGTATGGGCATTTAAATTCAACTACGCCCTTGCCACAGCAACTGCAGCAGACGAGAGCATCTGGTGTGGCGCCAACAAAAGGATAATCAGCACTCAAGTGCAGACCAGCCTTCACGCAACGGAAGCCTTGGTGCTTGTCTTGCTGGCTGTCTTGAAATGCTTTAAAGGCATCTTGCTCATGTGTCAGTCCCCATGTAACAGCAGGTGTCTTCACCGAGCGCTTTTCAGGGTAGCATATCCCTTTCAAAAGTGATATGCTGGGCTTGAGAACACTTGTGCAACATACATTTTTCATCACAGAAGCAGTCACACGACCAGCCCGGTGTAAAAACCAATCCCTTGACCTGCTTTGGTCTTTTGTGCGAGCTTCCACAGACTTGACGGTTTCTTCACTGACGATGAATGTTGACATAAAAGTGTCAGCTTTTGCGACAAGAGTTTCCAGATCATCTGCTGCATGAGTATCTGAGTAGAGGTCTCTCAGGTGAGCAACTGTTCTTTGAACGGGTTCTTGAAAGCGTTCACAATAGTCGGGCAGCAGGGAAAATATAGCAGGTACAACACCTGTAGTGTTGAATGCCGCATAAAGCTCCTTGAGCTCAGTCGGTGATGGGGCTGAAATGCCTTTTCGTTGCTTTGGCACTTTGGTTTCTTTTGATCCACTGCTTGTTGCATCGAGGCGACGCTTCTTTTCTTTCGAGGAACTGAAGTCTATGTCTTTAAGTCTTTTGTACTTCACCTTCTCAACATAAGCCGGCAGCCAGGCATTCTCCTTCTGAGTGCAGGTAGTCGACTGGTTGAGCCGGGCACCTGTTTCAATGGCGAACAGGCAGGCACCAACATGTGAGCATGTCTCCCCAGTCCCTGCCATGCAGGTACAGTGTCCAGTCACTACGGCGCCGCTCTGCTTGCACAGCACCCACACCTTTAGAGGGCACTCTCCCAACCTTTGAGAGTGGTTCACCTGCAAAATGAGCATAAAAAGAATTACACATTTCTATCACTACTCATAAAGAAGGTTTTCACTATTACCTGACTCACTAGTGCTTGGTTTCCAAATTTAATGTGTCCATTTTCTCATGCAGTATGCACACTTTTCTCATAAACAGCAGTCCTTTTTCACAGCACCACTAAACTACCTCGCTGTTTTGCAAACTCTTTTGTAGCAACCAGAAAGCTTTAAAAAACACCTAGTGATTGTCGTAAAACACTAACAAATTCAAACTAATAGTGCGATCTGGTGTTCAACAAGCAACACATGGGCTACGTAGTAAAGGGCCAGATACCACCGCGGTTCTAACGTGCACTGATATCGCATAGGCGCTTTCCCGAGTTTCGTCTACAAAATTGATCCCGTGCCCTCGGGCTCAGCAGCCGAGCGTCATAACCAGCGAGACACCGCGGCGGATGCTTTGAAACTATGTAAAACCAGTTGAGAGACACGTGAAAATAACAAAAAATCTCTGCGCTTACCTCTCCAAGTAGGAGCACTTTGTCTTCTCCGAGCCTCTTCGCTGACAAACTCTTGACCCAACCACTCGTGAAATAATTGTGGGACTCCAGCGCTTTGTAGGCCTTCATCTGGTCCAGAGTCACAAAGCTGGTGGAGAATACCAAGTAGGTGACGATGTCACCGTGAGCGACACTCGGCAACAGGCTGGCGTCGGCACTTGTGTCCGTTCCCAGACGGAGTGTGTAGGGATCGACGTTCTCGCACAGTTCAATCTTTTCTTTGTACCGTACACGCGCAGATCCAATCAACTGCGAGAAGTAGCCCCCGCGAAAGGGCTGTGCAGTCGGAAATGCTGGCATGTGCGAGTAAAAAGCCTGTCACGACAGAGAAAACCACTGCTCGACGGATCCTCGCAGCGCGCTCGCGTCAGACAAGCGACAAGCGGTTCGCAAAGATGGCGGCCGCGGCAGCAAGCGCGCGGATGTGACGTCACGTGAACGCTATGTATAGTTCTTGTGTCGGCCTTAGTGTAGTTCTAAAGCCCACGCTAACTCCTACGTTAATGTCTTTCTTGTGTGTCTTGGTGTAGTTCTCAATCGTCCGCTTAAGGAGCTCCAGTACCGCGAACCCTGAGGAAATGCGTAGCACGGGCAACCCAGCTATTCCCTTCAATCCCGCGCTTAAGGGGCTGTGGCGCCCTCTCTTGCGCGGCGTAAGTATCAGCTCGATGACTCAGAAGCGCATAGGCATGAAGAACGGTGTCACTTTTTCATGAACGAACACTCTCGCTGAATTGAACCGACAGGAGTGGCAAGGACGCACGAGGCAGTGGTGTTTACAAAGGGAGAACGTTAAAGGGATGCTGAAGTGGTTGTACAATTCGGTAAAACATTGTTGTTAACAAGGACCAAGATTATTGTCGATGATGACGTAATTTTTTTCGCTGTTGTGGCAGCAGGAGCTTTAAAATACGCGAAAGAAAAGTTCGTCTTGCTCCCCCCAAGCAAGCGCGCCAAAAGTGTGGGCGTAGAAATGAACTAACCGGAACTACGTCATAGTCGGTAGTTTTGGCCACGGTGGTAGAATAACAGTTGGCCCGACGCGCCGCTCTGCCAATACGCCGCGCGTGTCACGGTGCTCGAGTTGCCGCCGCTTTTCCGCAAGGTGGCAGCAGGAATACTCTGGGCCGATATCTTCGCTCCGGCGCATTTGAAAGCATGTGGCCAGCGTGCGTCGCGAGCATTTAAACTGCAATTTACATCTCTAACTTTTTAGAAAGACATCCGCGGTGTATTTATTACACCAGAGAGGCCTTGAGCAACACTGAAGAGTTGCCGTCGCTTAGAACGGACGCGCCACTAATGAAAGCATGCAACGCAACCAGCGTTGCAGCGGCGTCTCTTCCTTTCTGCTTGGTGATCTTCGATAAATGCGGAAGCGTCCGTGGGTGCAAGCGTCCGAAGAGCAAGAGCGTCCCTATGCGACGCAACCAGCGTCGCAAAGTCACAATCAGCCATCGAGTCATGATCACGGCCTGATCACGGTGGTCGTGATTAGGTGATCCCTCTGCTTGAGAAGTTGAGATCCGCTCCGATGCGTCGCGTTTGTTGCGCTCTGTCAAACCAACGCTTGCGACCGCATCGGTGTTTCCGCTCACTTTGTAAGCTGGAACGACGGCTGAAACCGCGGTGGCTCGACCTGTGCCGCTGATGCGGTGGCCACCATGGGACGAAAATGCTTCACTCCAAATCGCAAATCTGGCTACAAAACGTGCAAAGAAAAGCTGTCTTTTCTTCGCGCTGAAATACGAAAAGCGACTGCAGTTGTGGAGAAATGCAGTTCCACGGAAAGACCGCCAGCTACAATCCTCCGACATACATACGATAACGTGAAAACCATATGCTTTTTTTTCTACTCTGTACACTCACCGGTAGGAATTTTCACGATTTCGGAAAAAAAAATAAATACGCGCACGTCTCTTGCAATCGGCACCCTGTGACAGTCATATCGGGACTACCCGCGCCGATTAAAAAATTTTAAGCTTCATAAAGCCTGTCGCTCTTACTTTCGCGGTCGAAGCTGGCAGACAGCCACTGCATGCTAGTAAAAGCACAAACAACCGTTTAAAGCCACATAATTAGGTAGAGAAACCGGTTTTTACAGCACAGCGAGAGCTTGCGGTGCGCGTCTTTCGGCCCAAGAACTCGTCGCGAACCAGCGGCGGCCGCGAGCAACTCGAGCAGTACAGCGACGCGTTCGCGGCGCTCGATGGGCCCTGTTTTATTCTACCACCGTAGTTTTGGTGGAGCCGTGGCCTGCGTGACTACTGGCTGCGCGCGTTGGTGGAACTGATCGCGAAGGCCATGCTTTTACAGAGTTGATGGCGACGATGACGCGGCACAACGAAGTTGACGTCACCGCCTTCGCTTATCACTTCAAGAAGGCATGCGGCTGCAGCCGCTGTTTTTTGCCAAGAAATGCCATTTGCGTTCACTTCTGTGAACTCTTACATTGGCTTTCGAATTCAGCAAGGATCAAACTATGATTACACATTCCAAAGTCATTTTCTCTAAAAGTGCCTCAGCTTCCCTTTAAAGGGGCCCTCCAACACTTTTTTTGAAGCGCCTACATCGCTGCTGACCGCATCAACGCGTAGTGGCGCTCGCCAGAACTATTGCGGGTGGAAATGACGAAGATGAGCGCTGGCCTATGATTGGATAAATGCAACGTTAGAAGTAATAGCGGCGTTGCATCACAAAAGGGGTTATTATTGGGTTTAGTTTTTCTTGAGCATGCTTTTTTCACTGAACACCAACTAGACAGACGATCTTAGCCATTTCAGCTTTAAAACTGCAGCGCCCGGCAAAGAATGCGCCGAACGCCACGGCTACACTATAGCCGTGGCTATAGTGTACTATACTCGGCGACAACTTATCTTGGCATTGGAGCGAAGGCTACGGAGGCGGGGCATCCGCACATTTGTGTTACTACGCAAGTAGTTCGGCATCTTGCAGCCGATTTCCGTTCCAGTTTCGGTTTCGCTTGCTCGCATCGCTAGAGCGTTTAGCACCACGTCTACATGCAGAATGGGAACATCAGTGTGCGTAGATGCATCTACCTACTGTACTGTATATTGTCACAGGGTTGTTACGTTGACGAAGGCAGCAGTGGGTGTGTCGAAGATGAAACTATTTATTTGGCCAAATTTGTGGGCGGGAAACGAGTCAGTCAGAGCGTCGTCCGTCAATAATTCTGACAAGTCGTAAAGTGTGTCGGCTTTTATACATGTTCTATCGAATGTTTCAGTGTTATCGCTGGTGGCCACGTAATCTCTGACTATTCGCGTACCGCGCGCAATCTTAACAGAAAGATCTAAAACAACCGTGGCGCTTCTGGAACATCGCATCGCGGTCTGCGCGGAGCATTCCAAACAGTCTTTGCGGGTGAAGCCCGAAGACAACAAAATAAGACACATGGGAATATGATGAACGCCACCAAGCGCACACCGCAACCTGAATACGGCGTTTGCTAAATTGTAACGCGATCACGATTGTAACGCGAGGGGCGACTTTAGTAGCAAAAATTTGGAGAAAAAGCTCGTATTGTATTCGAATAAATACGGAATGCAAGTACCATGATGCCGCTGAATTGGGTTTAGATTTAAAGAGAGCTCACGTTTAATTAAAAAGAGACTGACGCAGATTATTTTATCAAGCTTCTCTGGTCACACACCTTCACAGAGCGTAGTTTCTCGGCCGTAGGTATTTCATTGCGCATGAAGTAGCTGTGCACTTTGCGCCGCAATGCTGCCAACGCAAACGTGTAATAGCGCAGCAGCCGCGTCTTGCCGGTGATGCGCTTCTCAGTTTGGCCCGAGAAATTCAATTTCTTGCGCTTCGGGGAGGCAAGTGGGGCCCGCAGAGCTTCAGCCTTGATACGCTTATCTGTTCGCTCACTCACTCCGGTGAGCTCGGCGACAATCCGGCACACTGCATTTGCAGACAAGTCACCCTGACGGTGCCTCACTGCAGCGATGACATTGCAGATAACTTGCGTGGTCTGGTTTGATAGCCACTTTGTCACATTTAGAGTACAGCTTCTTCGGAGAACGAAACGGCGAGTTGGCGGCCGCACACGGTTCAGGCCAACGATTCAGGGGGCATCGCGGACGCCATGTTTACTGAGACTCTGAGAGAGCAGGCGTGAGGAAAATGTGGTGCAGGCGTGAGGAAAACGTGATGCTGTCGAAAAAATAAAGACAGAAGCAAACTTGTTTACAATAACATTTTTTCCCGAATGGCTTCCCATACTCGTTCTCTTTTTATAATGAAGAAATCTTTATTTATTCGAGCTAGGTAACTTCTAGAATTAGAAAATAAATATAGATACTATTTCCTGGCGCGCGCGCATGCAGGCACTTTGGCTCTGTAGCTTCCACAGTGGTGCCAAGAAAAGTTGTCGCGGAGTATAGTACACTATACTCGGGACGCTCCAGGCGCCGTTGTTTGTAGAAACTGGAGGGAAAAAATCACAGCATATCCACGGAGTGAATGATGATGAGTGGGCGAAGCTGCGGAGGTTCATCGGTAAACCATGAATCTTCCGTGAATTCTGCCCAGTACATCATCGCCGACGTGAGATCGGGCGCGTTTATACTAAAGGTTCGATGAGAGTTATGACCACTTGCAGCTCACTTTAATTTTACATGTACGCTGTGAATTTTCATTGTTTAGAAAACCATTGCTTTAGAAAACATCTGGCGTCTTTCGTTAAGCAGCTGGCGTCTTTTCGTTTTGCTTTAGAAACATCTGGCGTTCTTTCGTTTTGCTTTTAAAAACGTCTGGCGTCTTTCGTTGGTTTATTTCATCAATCAACGGCGTTTTGAACAAAATTTTTATTGTTTAATCACGCACAGGAGAAATCTCACCAGGCACTACCCTGGAGGTAAACAATGGCTGCTAATGGGAATGAGAGACAGAAGAAGTCGGCTTTTAGCTAACACTTACACTTCTACTTCTACTAACATTTCCTACTGGAAGATGCTAATGGCTGCTAATTGGGAATGAGAGACAGAAGAATTCGGCTTTTAGTTAACGCGCACGCTGCGAATTTTTTATTGTTCAACAACGCACAGGAAAAATCTCCCACTGGCACCACCTTGGAGGTCAAGATCTGGTACTAGCGTTACGACTGGTTACGCACTACGACTACGAGGGACGGACGGGTGCCGCTTTAAAGGGCCCCTCACCAGGCCACATAGCAAATTTTAGTTAGACGCTGGAAGTTGTTGTGTGCCAAATGAAGAGCAGTATGCCGCAAGAATGTTTCACATCGGTTCATTGCGAGCTGAGAAAAACAATAATTTGTAGCGGCGCGAAACCATGATGCGAGGAGGCGAGTTTCAAACCCTTGCCACTCGCTCCGTGTAGCCTTAGCAAGCCAAATTCCTTCCCTGCCCTCTTCACTTGACACATACGCATGAACACGTCATGCGCATGCATGGTCACGTGCGCATGACGTGCCCGAGCCAGCCCGAGCGCGCGAGCGGCGTTACACGACCGCTACCTTTTTTTTTATGTAGCCGCCGTGGGCGTTTTGTCGGCGTTCTCTGTGGTGTACTGCCTGTTTCTGCGGGACGGGCATGAAAGTTGAGGCATTTGTACGGGCACGAGAGTGGCGGTATCATGAGCCAGTGCCGCATTAACGTTTACGTGGACGCGGTAGAATAAATGAGCATAATGAGTGCTCGAGCGCGCCAGAACATTACTTTCGTTTCCAGGGCTGGCGTCTGCTCGATGCGCTAACCGAGGGGACACGAACGCATGGGAAAGGGAGGCACATTAGCCCCACATCTCGCTGCAATTCACGAAAAAGAAAAGGACGCACACATTCCCTTTGTGTGTCTCATTATTTCTCTCAAGTTTTATTAATCTCTTCAAGCAACAAATTACACAAACTACACATGTCGTGTCAAATAATTACCGCAGTGTCACGTGCTACTGTTGGCGACGTCAGAGCACAGTCGTCTACGTAGAGGAGCGACTTCACAGCACTACCATCTACGTAGGGCCATTTTCTCATGTACGTCATCCCCTCATTCTCTAAAGCGCGCGCCCGCGAGAGGAAGGGCAAGCAGCGTTCACCTTGAAATTTGACCCATTTCCGCGGCGCGTAGCGTTGCAAATTTTGGCAAACGTGATCGTGAACGCCCAGTGTATACATTGCGCTCGTTAGCTCAAAATTGTCAAACCTGGTGAGGGGCCCTTTAAGGAGCTTCTCCCCTAAAAAATGTAAGAGCGTTGATATAGACGCCGTCGCAACAAGAAACACCACTAAAACTAAAAACATGATAGAGGCGTTCACGAACTGCCTCGTTTCGCTACGCGCAGTTCACTCTTACTGCATCACATTGTTTGTTACTATCGCAACGGCGTCATCATTACGTTGGAAAGAACGGCCAACATTGTATGCAAGCTTCCCGTACGTAGGATCTTTCAGTTCATTTTTGGGGCGCCATCAGACGTCACAGGGCGAGTGAAACGTGGTCTGGTGACCCCGCGAAAATCGAGTTGAGGGTAGGCCTCCATTTTATTGTATTTTGAGTGTTCTAGGCTGAATAACTTCGGACATGCGTGCCCCTACCGCTGCCGTTCTTGCTGCACTGATCTCTTCAGCCTCCAGTTTACGCAACCCGAAAGTAAAACTGTAAAACAATGAGGTCAGGAAAAGTGTTAGAGGGTCCCTTTAAGCCGACGTGCGTTTAGAACAAATGGTACGCGATACAAAGTACTCCGCGAAATACTAGGAGTAAGCTTTACGCAAGCGCTACCGTTTATCAACGACAACCGTTTCAGGGCGACAGGCACAGGTGCTGGAGCCGAAACACACCAGAGCAAGGTCACTTGCTATCTAGCAAAGCCGCAAGAATCGCTCTGGCGGACATTGCAACAATCCGAGGAATACTTCTATAGTATCTGATCAATCACAATCGCAGAAATGGCATATTGATTCTGTACATTTTCTGCAAAAGCCTTTTATCTCAATTTGCTTCCGTAGAATTTCAAAGGGAGCTTGACGATTTATTAAATGACTGCATCTTCGCAACTCATTTCACGAATCGCGTCTATTGTAAAACAAGGAAAAATGAAAAATCACAGCATATCCACGGGGTGAATGATGATGAGTGGGGCGAAGCTACGGAGGGAATCATCTGTAAACCGTGAAACTCTTCCGTGGAATGCGCCCAGTACATAATATAAAGAGTGTGAAACATCGTGTATATATTAAACATCAAACTTTTATTGTACTGTTGGTTTACGTGGTCCCTTCATTATCACTTGTGATCGGTGAAATGCAAGAAAGAAGTCCGCTCCCGAGCGAAAAGAGCGCCAAGAGCGACCGCATTCCCCGCTCGCCCTGTGCGAATTAAAGGCAAGGCTAGAGGGAAGACAGGACGCGCGTTCCACGACGCGAGGTCGGTAGCATGCCCAACGAAAGCCAACGGAACGCGATCGTGCAAGTGCTCCGGCTTCGCATCGCCTCATGGTTCCATTTAGCGTCCCAAAACCAAACATATTGCTCAAGGTGTGCCTTGCGTTTTTCGTAGAAATAATTTCTTTATCATGTACACTAAGACGAAAAGTTGAAAGCTCACTAGAGTGTATCGCCCGCAAAGTATGTCTTTTAGTGTGATTTAACTCTCGTACGGCAGGGTCCTCGCGCCGTTGCCGGTCCACCTCGCCCTTTGACGATCGGGCGAGGTGGCTACATAGAACTACTACTACTACACTTTAAGAAAAACATCTGGCGTTCTTTCGTTCTGCTTTTACAAAACATCTGGCGTCTTTCGTTGGTTTATTTCATCAATCAACGGCGTTTTGAACAAAATTTTATTGTTTAATCACGCACAGGAGAAATCTCACCAGGCACTGCCTTGGAGGTAAACAATGGCTGCTAATGGCAATGAGAGACAGAAGAAGTCGGCTTTTAGCTAACACTTACACTTCTACTTCTACTAACGTTTCCTACTGGAACATGCCAATGGCTGCTAATGGGGAATGAGAGACAGAAGAATTCGGCTTTTAGTTAACGCGCACGCTGCGAATTTTTTATTGTTCAACAACGCACAGGAGAAATCTCCCACCGGCACCACCTTGGAGGTCAAAGCGTAAAACTTGTTACTCACTACTACGACCACGACGACTACGAGGGACGAACGGGTGCCGCCTTAAGGAGCTTCGCCCCTAAAAATCACAGCATATCCACGGAGTTAATGATGATGACTGGGCTGCGGAGGTTCATCGGTAAACCGTGAATCTTCCGTGAATTCTGCCCAGTACATCATCACCGACGTGAGATCGGGGGCGTTTATACTAAAGGTTCGATGAGAGTTATGACGACTTGTAGCTCACTTTAATTTTACATGTACGCTGTGAAGTTTCATTGTTTAATCACGCGCAGGAGAAATCGCACACACGCACTACCTTGGAGGTCAAAATCCAGTGCCTATATATACGGGGTGTTCAGTGAACGGTTGTGCAGCGCGAGCGGTCGGTTTTTTCAATCAAGACGCTGCCGCGACGCTGCCTCGCGACGCTGCCTGCGTCGGCGCCGATGCGCCTCGGGGCAAGATAGGGGGGGGGGCGTAGGAGAGGAGAGGGCGATACATATCACGTACTGTCGCAGCGCATTGTCTTTAGGGAGCCTTCATGTGTGCACGCCCCCTCCGTTTTTAAGACTGGTTACACACTACTACGACGGGGACGAACGGGAGCTTCGCCCCTAAAATTACACCATTTCCCGCTAAAGGGGACCATGAGGCGATGCGAAGCCGGAGCACTTGCACGATCGCGTTCCGTTGGCGTTCTTTGGGCATGCTACCGACCTCGCGTCGTGGAAACGCGAAGAGGAACGCTACGCGCGTCTCGTCTTCCCTCTAGCCTGGCTGTTAATCCTCACAGGGCGAGCGGGGAACGCGGTCGGCAGGCGTGCGAGAGAGGGGCAGCGTAGGAGAGGAGAGAGAGGGGGAGCGGACGCGCATGCGCTGGTGCTCATCGCGGCGTTGCGCAGGGGAGAATTTCGGCATGTCTAGCCCGCGTTTCAGAGGACGAGTGGAAAGGGGGAGGGGAGAGGGGAAGTGGAGGGGGAAATGGGAGAGGGGAATGGGGAGAAGGGAATTGGAGAGTGGGAGGGGAGAGGGTGGGTGGAGAGGGTATGCGCATGCGCAGTAAGGGTGGTCACGCCGCACACCACCAGCACCACCGGATTGAGCTCCGCCATAAGATACTTCGCATCTAAAAAAAGTATCCGGCAGATCCCACGCCTTGGTGGGAATCGGTGTTATACGAAGCATTCAGCGAGAAGTTGTCTATGCTGCATGGTTTGGCTTTGAGCCAAGCATTAGGAGGTGGATCGACGCGTTTTTGTAATCGTAGTAGGCGGGTGCACATCGTGGCCTTACCAGACACGTCGACTACACTGGCGTTTAAAGGGTAACTTATGGTCTCACGTAACGTCAGCACTTACTTTAGGGCACAGACGTGAGTATTATCGAAACGAAGTGCACTTTACGGTGTGTCGTTGTGAATATCATACGTAACTTTTGTTAGCGTATTCTCCGTGGTCGAGCAGCGCTTCAATATAGAAATCATAGGAATGCGAGTGAAATGTTTATTAGACTTCTATGAAAGCGGAGCCAACACTGGAACCACAATTGACGTTAACTCGGCATGACGCCTGTATCGTAGAAGTATATATACAATGTTTATTGCTTTGTTAGAAAATTAGATAGCCAGCACTGCAACCACAATTGATGCTGCACCGACATTACGCCTGCATAGGGTCTTCTTATAAAGCTGTCTCAAGACGTGGTGTGGCTGAATACCTGAAGTAATACTGAAAGACGAGCTAGTTGGTATGAGTGCATCGTAACTTATTTTAGCGCACACTGACACACGGACACAGAAAAGAAGGGTACACCACAAGCGCTACTATCAACTGAAGGTTTTATTCAGAAAAGGAACATATATATATCAAAGTAGTCACCCTCTGCCCATGCCTGACTGCCACGCAGAATACTTGGGTTCGATTCCTGTTGGGATCCTGAAATTTATTCTTTCAATTCGTCGGGTCAATGCTGCCGATGTCAGTTTTTCTTTACGCTGTCGCATGTAATATACCAGCGCCTGTTCTCGCCGTTCCTGGGAAGATATATACTGTCAATCTCCTGTGGCGCATACCCGCTTACCGTATACGGGTATGTGCCACATGTGCATCGAGGAAAGGGTTTGAAGACGTACGCGGCAGGATTTTCACGTTATTCATCTCATGACCAGGCAGTCATATTTGTCAAAACCTCTTACCCTCCCATTCCAATTTTGGTCTACACCAAGTTAAGGAGGCGATCATGAGAGCACCCAAACGTAGGCGGCTAGATGATAGATAGATAGATAGATAGATAGATAGATAGATAGATAGATAGATAGATAGATAGATAGATAGATAGATAGATAGATAGATAGATAGATAGATAGATAGATAGATAGATAGATAGATAGAAACGCTCAAAGTGTCAAAGGTTTGCTAAGAAATGCTTCGCATTTAAAAAGTACGGGGGATGAAAAGAAGTTCATTAAAACTCAATCTAGCAAAAATGTGATTTTATGAAGCTTTCGAACAAAAGACTAGACTTTAGCCTTAAAATACACGCGGATCTTGTTTGGGAGTTGTTTAATTATACATGCGGCTGGTTCTTTCGGCGCACGTCTATGCATCTCAGAGCGCTCCTAGGCGCTCTCAACTCCGACATTAGAGCCTTTGAGATGTTCCCTGATTAGACCGAGATGTGATCACGTGACTCCTCCAGCTTTCGTGTTGCCATGACGTCAGCCACGCTGCATGCACGGTGAGCCTGCGCGCCATCTTCGTTGGCTACGGAAGACGTGGTGATGTGCATCCTCTTCCGGCCTGCGATTTCTCTGGTACGACCTTGCTCTGTTCCTTTTGTTTTTGCTTTGTCTCCATTGACAAAAATCAATATCATCAAGTTGGTTACATTTTGTTTGCCATGAAATGGTGTTTCGGCTAAGTAGAGTTCAATATCATCATCCTCATCATCAGGCTGACTACTCCCACTGCAGGGCAAAGGCCTCTCCCACGATTCTCCAATTAACCCGGTCCCGTGCTTGCTGCGGCCGCGTTATCTTCGCGAACTTCTTAATATCGGGTGGAGTTATCAACATTTTCTTCTTTCTGTGGAATTTATCACTACGGCATGACACTTGTCATCCTCACAAAATACATTGTAAGACCCTGAGCTACTTCCTGAAGTCAATTATCACATGCAGTTTTGCAGCTACAATGCGGTGTTTTCTCGTATTCACATACGCTCCAAGCGCCCGCGCTAAACTATTATCTTCCAGGTTATATACTGCTGCCTGCTGTGGTCGTGGCGCCAAATTGACAATGTCTTGCTCCACGCAATAACATCACACCTCAACAAGGTCATGTGTTGAAGACTCGTCCTGCAAACAAGTATGTGGTGAACAGTGAAGCCTATAAATCAACGTAGTAGGAACCACTGTCTTGACATATAATGTGCCGGTACTGACACACTTGCAAATAAAGTCTTCGCGCTCTGCAGGGAGCACAAGCTCAGACCCTCAGAATTTGCCTTGGTGTGCAATATATCCGACAGAAGCGACTATTGTCATCGCCCAGAACCAAACGATGCTAACGTGCATTGCAGTAGAAGTCCTCAGAGCTCACATTGGACATTTTTCGCGAGCTCATTGTGACAATGTTGTAGTACTGCCTTCCCAAAGGACAAATCATATTGTGCGATGATTTCTGACTATTCTGTGAACCTTTTGTCAGGCTTCACCTTCGCATCTGGGCCATTGATTACTCCTTGATGTTGCAGTCATTCCGCAGTGCGCCTAGCTGTACCTGAATTGGAAAGAAATATCTCGGCTGTCATCACTTGTTCTCAAAATGCCGTTTCTACTGCCGCACGGGGGGTATTTGTACCACGTACATGTTTGCACTCATGGTTTGACGATTATCCGGTATTCGTTTAGAGCAGGCATTGTCTCTGCCGGAGTTATAACCGTAAGCTTCAAAGCAGACCACCCAACGACATCGGCACCTGCTGAGCTTGCAGCTGTTCGCGCTGCGCTGTATATTGTATATCGCGAATGAAGTCATAATGTCATGGCGTCACCACATGGCGTCATAACATCAATCAATCGACTATGTATACAATCGACTAAGAAGAAAAGAAAGATGGCTTCGGCCGTGCGGTTGTCTTACGCAGCGGCACAAGAAACAGTGTTAATTTTCATGATCGACCAATCTTGCTCAATGAAACCAAGATGGGTGGAACGGAATCACGCGGCAGTGGTGCGTCCTGAGTCAGAGCGTTAGGCCTCGTTGTATTTAGAACTAATGGTAGACGATTCACACTACTCCGCACACTAGTTAAACCTGTGCGCCGCCGCGACCTCTTTTGCTCTCGCCGCTATGCGCTCCCGCCGAAGTCCCAAGACTGATTACGACGCTGCCGCCGCCGCGTAATAATTGCAGAGTGCCGCCGTGTGTCTTTACTGTTATTGCGAATGGGGAATCGGAAGATAAAATACATCACTGCACCGGAAGGTGCCGTCACTTTCTCTCCTCCTGAAGTGTCACGAGTATTGGGCGCGGGGCACACCATTGTAAATCTGGCGCTGGAAACTCTGACGGGCTAGGCATAATCTGCGGCCGCGTCGTTTGCTTTGGGAGCACCGATGCGCGCTGAAAACGAAATTTTAAAATGCCACCTGCGCTGTAATTCTGATAAAGTGGGGAGGTATTCCCCCTTAGGCAATGCGCTTGACAGCACTTCGAGCACTGCAATATGCAGTCGCTGTCAATGAAGGCGTATTCTACGCTAGGCCAGTACTCGGTGCCGAAGTGTAGGACGTGCAGTCGCAACAGAAAAACATTGGCAAAAGTTCCAGGTGGCGGGAGTGCCGCGATTGCGACAAGCGGCGCTGATTTTCCCGAGCGCGCCGATATCGAGAGTTTCTAAGCACATTCCATTTTTCGAAAGAAGGGCGGCCGGCGGAAAGCACTCCAACAAACAGCTTTTTCGGGGCAACTGCGATACGGATACGGTTGCTCGCTACTCCTGCGAAAAAAAATAAATGACAACAGAAATCATGTGCATAGCCACATCTGCCGATAAGCAAGGAACATGCGTTTCTTTGGAATATGGGCTTTCGGCTGGGTAAACAGCAAGATAGGCTGCTTTCCGCCGGTCCGCCCGCCACCCCTGCTTTCGAAAATGGAATGTGCTTGGCAGTCTCGCTAGTGGCGTGCTCGTGAAAACAGCGCCGCGTGTCGCAATGTTGCGGCTTCGGCCACCTGCCACTGGTCCTAATCTTTTTCCCGTTCCGACTGTACGCAACGGAGACATGGGTCAGTATTCTCAAACGATCGCGAAAGGCGATAGTATTGATAGTATCGCGTTTGGTACGTAGAATCTGATGCGTTGAATAACTGAAGAAACACTTGGCTGTGACGTCACTGCTGCACTCTCCGTTGGTGTTACGAATGTCTCGCAACACAGGAGTGAGCGTACCGCACGAGCGCAGAGCGCCCCGAGTGTGGCGTTTTCGAGCGTATGCTGGCTTCTACCAGTGGCCAGTCTTGGCTTTGGCTACTTGAACGAAATACGTGTTGAAAGTTCTTTCCAAGTTTTTTTTGGGCGATTCTTTAGAGCACAGTATAGTGATTAAATAACGCAGCTTTGTGTGAAATGCATTTTTGTTGAGAGTTTAACACGGCGTACCCGGAGAGTTCAGCCTCAGTGTGCCGCCGCAGCGACATCGTCTTAACATCTCAATATGTTGCCGGCGCGCGATAAAACACGCGAGCAACGCACGGTTCATGTTTCTGAAACGTTCAAACTACGAAAAACACATGCAGGCAAAGAACGAGTACTGAAAACACCCCAAGGTTATGCTCGCTGAAAGCTTCAGCGTAACAAATGCTGCGTACATCCACCGAGGATTGAATACTATAGAAGCTACCGTGTATGTCACTGAAAGGCTAGACCTCACCACCAGACGACGGTGGTAAGGCCTGTTCGTTTATTTCAGGCATGTCAGGAGCACCGTAGAGCACCGTCACGTCGACGGAAATACTAGATGGCGCCCTCACTTTTCCGGTTTTACTCAATAACCAATCAGCGCGCACCAAACACGGTACTTTGCGATTGTCGTCTTTTGCGATCGTTTGAGAATACGGCCCATGGTGTCACCCTTCACACGTGTCCGCAGGGTAAGAAGCTGCGTGAAGCTTGGATTTTCAACCTTAGAAATGGAGAATACCCCATCGCCTACAAGACGCGCATGCAACGAGGACTTACGCAAGGAAGATTTCTCCTTCGGTGTCGGGCTGCGCTGTTCGGTGATTAGCAGAAAGCGCTCACTAAGACGCTCGCCCGTGTACGTCTCCTTTTCACAGCAGTCACGAAGGCTACGGTCTTAACGTTTGGTGTACGCACGTTTTTATGCTGTACATAGTGGCAAGTTTACTGGAATGGAAACGGAGCAGTAGGAATCATGTTGAAAAAGAAGGCACAGCATGTGGTCGTCACTGTCTTAGCCTCAATCAGTGAGTCTAAAAAATTTAAAAAAAAGCAGCGGGACATTGCTAGCTGAGAAGACGAATAAACGTAGAGTGCGGGACTACTCGAGTAATAAATAATAATATCTGGGGTTTAACGTCCCAAAACCAAGATATGATTATGAGAGACGCCGTAGTGGAGGGCTCCGGAAATTTCGACCACCTGGGGTTCTTTAACGTGAACCTAAATCTAAGTACACGGGCCTCAAACATTTTCGCCTCCATCGAAAATGCAGCCGCCGCGGCCGGGATTCGATCCCGCGACCTTCGGGTCAGCAGTCGAGCGCCATAACCACTAGACCACCGTGGCGGGGCTACTCGAGTAATAATGAGAATCAAGTGCCGTAGAAGTTACAAGAAAAAAAAATTGATGATGGCGCGCGCAAGTCGTTGTAGGTGCCATTTTCTTTGAAGTTCTCTAGAAATTATATTTGGAAAGATTTGATGACGTCCATGCAACAACTCTTACCAGTGTATATAGTTATAGATGCTCACATACGCTGCGGCTGCGAGACCGCTTTAATTCAGGCTTCATTCTGGTAAACCCCATTTATTCATTCAGGCAGACCAATTGAAGAGGGGATGTCACACAGTTAGCCGTTTTGAAGAAAGAAGCTTGTTTGAGGATACCACATAGTGGCGACTGCGCTAGGTGCGCTCTATGTACGCATTTTGTAAATAGCTAGCCCCTTAAGCAATTCTGTGCGTTATTTTTCTCCAAAGCTATCATTTTTACTGTAAAATCTTCCAACGTTTCGAAAGTATTCACAGATACGTCCGTGAAGGCTTCCGCTTCGTGCTTTCGTAGAGCGCAGAAAGCCAAACATACGAGCTGCACCCCGCACTACCCTAAACTGCAGGCAAGACAGGGGCGCCCGATAGAGGGCGACAACTTAACTCCTCGCCCCCACTTGCATGACCTCAACGCTGCAGCGTCCTCCAGCAAAAGATGGCGACGTCCCAAGTCACTGGATAGTATTTCCTTTGAGTATTGGGCCTACTGCACTATGCAGAGATAATTAAAAGAGATAAATCAATATGCCGATGCGTTTGCGCACTTCGTTCCTTTAATAATTACTCGGTATAAATCGGTAAATAAATATAAAAATAAACACCATGAACAAGGCGCTAGATAATTGTACTCTTCCGACGGACGAACTATTTACAGCGGAGACGATGCAGATTTCCTGAAAAAAAAAATAACGGGAAGGTTGCATTAAATAGCGCAAAGCTTCGCACAGCAAAGCTGGTCGTTCCTCAGGTGTTTAGGCTAACGCCGATTGGTGCTATGTTGTAACTGGTTTTTGCTAGGTTTTGATGAGGGCGAAAGTTTGTTGTAGGTAGGTTTTCCTATGTTGTAACTAGGTTTGGTATGTTGTCAGCAGGCTTTCCTATGTTCTAAGTAGGTTTTGCTTGAAGAGCGACCATCTGCGATGTGTCAAGCTTGGCGCGACTTAGTGCAAACTTCCCGCTATCTATTATTTTTAATGAATCACCGAGGCAGTGCCAGTGGCAGAACCGTTTTATTCGCATCAAGCCGGGTAAGTCATGTCGTACTGATCTTCTTCCCGTTCGTCATCGTCTTCGTGCCACCCAAGCAGCACCGGGAATTATTGTGGAAGATCTTCGTCGCCATTAAATGCTTCGACCATCTCTTCTTCATTGTGTACAGGCATAGCGTAGCTTCCTCTGAAGGCGCAATGCTAAACGGACAGCGGAGCTGATGACACCTATGTGGTCCTGGCTTTTGCTGTTTTGCTGAATTTTGCAAATTTTCGCTGTCTCTTCCGTTACCTTTTGTCCCTGTCTGTTTATTGTTTGTCTTTCTTTCTCTGTTATTTCCATTTATTTCCCCTCTCTCTATCTTTCATCTTTTCTCTTTTTTCTATCTACCACTGTATTTCTTTCTGTATCTTTCTTCGATCTTCTTTCTTTTTTTCTTTCTCTTTCTGCATTTCTTCCTCTTTATTTCTATCTTTCTCAATCTTTCTGTGCTTTGCTTTACTGGTTATGTCTGCCCTCCTCTTTTACCTCCTCCTCACCATCACATCTCTCCTCCTCACACTCACTACTCTTTCCCACCCCATTGCTATACTATGCTCTATGCTATACAACACCATGCTAGGCTCTGCTAGAATGTCGGGATAGCCGAGTGGTTATGACGCTCGCCCTCGGGTGGAGGATATGCGAGTTCCAATCCAGACTCCTGAAGAATTTTTTCCAGCAAGAATTTGTCTCATTTCGTTTCTTTGTATCTTTCTATCTATCGCTCTCTTTATTTGTCTCTTTTTTGTATTTAAACACTCTCTGTATTCGTTCTCTAACCCATCAGGGTCATTACGGGCCCCGCCGGGGTAATCAGCGCACGTGTCTTGGGAGCGAATCAGAACAGGACGAAGAGAAAGACAACGAAGAGAGCGCGTGCTGGTTCATGATGATGATAGTTTTGAGTCACGACAGATAATTTAGGCCGAGCTATAACAGCTTCGCTGTTAAAAACATGCTGCCATGGTTTCTGCATACGATCTTTTTTTCTAAATTCAAGGGACTACTTTCCCTTCCCAACAGCTCTGTAATCTCGTAACCGCTCATAAACACTCAAGCTCCACTTTAGCGCAGGCCGTTGTCAAGAGAAACCATTCTGGAATGTCGTCCTGAATCGTCATCCCCAATAATTGCATTTTTCATTGTTACATTTTTTCATGACAACAAACTTCCACAAGCGACAGTGACCTAATGGTTATGTCATACACCGCTCAAGGCTGGCGGTCTGTGACATTCTCAGAGAGCGCCCCTATTCTATCTTTTCATTCTTTACACCTGCAACTCTCAATCTACCGGATCCCTTTCCCCGGTGTAGGGTAGCATGCCGGCTATTCTAAACTGATTTCGAACACTGCCTTTGCACTCACTCCTGTTGTCCTTACTTCCTTGTCACCGTGGCACACTGAAATCACCGCCAAGTGTTCGATCGACGGATTTCACACGCAGGAGCGCTTATTAAGGCGAAAGCCTTGGACGCTCCATCAAACCTGAAAATTCACCTTTGGCGTCCAGCGGCGCCGGCCTCAACATGAGGGACGCAAAAAATCATAATCACGTGAAGATGTTACCATGTTAAGTCATCATGACGTCAAAGATCGACGAAATTTGCGATGTAAGCATGACGTTTTTGAGGCGTCATGCTAACGTCACTGTGACGTCACATAACGTCATCATGTGACATCGCCACTTTATGAAAGGTGGGCCGCTCGCGGAGGCAGTGCAAAACAAGGTAAGGGGCAGAAAGGTTTCGAAGGAGTGCGTGCGACGGTTGCTACATCGACTGACGAGAAAAAGATGGCTTTCGCCTGCGTGTCGTCTTATACCCTAGTAACACGGGCACGCTGACCTCAGCTACGACGAACTACAGTTAACCGCAGTTAACTACAGTTACTACCAACTGTAGTTGGCACCTGTTACACGGGAAAAGCTGTCGATGGTTTTCGGCTGTGAAGCAGGTCACGTGATACACAGCTTCACGAGTAAAGATAGAAGTATTTAGCGGCGTTTCATAAATATACTGGCAAAGAAAATATATTTCCTTTAAAATAAATACTTCCTGTTTACACCTGCAGTCCAAGAGCATATTGCATCACGTGTTTTGACAATGTTTGGCAGAAGTTTAGGCTGGTGCTCGCAACTATAGGCGAAGTCGTAGCGAAAGCCAAGACAATCCATTGTCTGGCATGTTTACCGTGTGTAACCGTGTGCGGTGCGTGATTTGTTTTGCCGTACTGTTTCATGTATCAGCATCTTAAGCGTAGAGACAGATCAGTTGACGCGCTTTTGGGAGGACGTTTCGGCCTGCATTGGAACCATGCTGCCTAGGACCGCCGATATGGGTGCCGCCATTTTGTTAGTTAGCTTCGTGTAACTGAAGTCGTCAACCTCAGTTCGGGGCAACCGCGTTTAGAGAAATAACTGCAGTTAGGCTTTCCGTCTAACTGGATGTAACCACAGCTTTCTGCAACTGAGGTTCGTCGTAACTGAAGTTAGCGTGCCCGTGTAACAACGGTATTAGGCGAATCTATAAGGGACCTTGTGAGTTTTTTTAGGCGCTCAAAATTCTACCCGAAGTATACCACTTACGGCGTGTTTCATAATCACGTCGTCGTTTTCGCACGTAAGAGCCGCCTAATTTATTTATCTCTGAACGTGCTAAGATCCATGCTCGTGATCTTCAAGTCATTCTCGCTTTTTAAACAACCACAGCTGCACTTCGAACGCGGCCGCGGTAGCGGAAACATAGTGTCCCGGTGGTGTGTCTTATGTTGTTAAAGTGACGGCGACCTCGCTTAAAGGGACACTAAAGAGCAAAACGAATTTTCTCATATTGTCACCAGGCTAACTGATTGATGGGAGAAGACACAGGGCAAAGATACAAAATAGGAACGTTTACTTTAGAACGAGGCCGACACCGAAAAGCGCGCGCACACCGATCAACTTCGATGTTCTCTTTCAAGGGGCTGGCCACTACGGTTGCCAGCCTACCTCGCGTCAATTCCCCCTTCTCAAGAGCGACCGTCCCGGTCCATGGGTTTAGGGTGCAAGAAGAGAGCACTAGGGAGAAAGGTGGTTCCGTGAAGAAAAAAAAAACCAAGGTAACGTAGTACAATATTCAAATGGGTTTCGAAGTGTCGGTTATCACTCGCGAGCGTGGGACGGCTTCATCCGTACGACGTGAACAACCTCAGCACGTGGACGTCGTCGGCTCAAACTCGGGTCAGAGCTTCTGGGCACCACCTCGTAATTCACATCACTGATGCAGCGCACAACTTCGTAAGGGCCAAAATTGCGTCGTAACAAATTCTCCGAGAGCCCACGATGTCGGATAGGTGTCCGCACCCACACATAGTCACCCGGTTGGTAATGAACTTTCCGTCGGCCAATGTTGTAATGGCGAGCGTCGTTGTCCTGCTGCGTGCGAATGCGGTTCCGAGCAAGCTGGCGAGCTTCCTCGGCCTTCTGAATGAAGTCGTCAACGTTGTCATTACTGCTGGTGTCGTGTTCTATTGGGAGCATGGCGTGTAACAGTGTTGTGACGCGACGTCCGTAAACAAGCTCGAATGGTGTAAGCTCGGTGGTCTCTTGCACAGCTGTATTATAAGCAAACGTCATATACGGCAAAATTTGATCCCACGTTTTGTGCTCCACATCCACGTATATAGACAGCATGTCAGCCAGTGTTCTGTTTAATCGCTCCGTCAAACCATTGGTTTGGGGATGATAGGCTGTGGTCTTCCGGTGGTTGGTGTGCGTTAGCTTGGCGACCTGCAGCAATAACTCCGCAGTAAATGCTGCTCCGGGATCAGTGATGAAAACAGTCGGTGCACCATGACGCAACACGATGTCGTGGACAAACAATCTGGCGACTTCGACAGCAGTTCCCCTGGGCACAGCTTTTGTCTCCGCATAGCGAGTTAGATAGTCGGTTGCCACGATTATCCATTTGTTTTCCGAGGATGACGTAGGAAATGGACCGAGAAGATCCATTCCCACTTGCTGGAACGGCGCTGGAGGCGGATCCAAAGGCTGGAGGAAGCCGGCAGGCTTGACGGGTGGAACTTTACGCCTCTGACAGTCACGGCAGGTCCTGACATAGCGATGAACTGACGAATATAGCAGTGGCCAGAATTATTTTTGGCGTATGCGCGCTAATGTCCTCGCAAAGCCTAAGTGACCGGCAGATGGGTCGTCGTGGCACGCCTGTAAAACTTCCCCACGCAGTGCCGGCGGAACGACGAGGAGAAAGGTTTCCTGGCTGTTTTCGAAATTTTTCTTGTAGAGAACATTGTTCCGTAGGCAATGCGACGTCAGTCCTCGTGAGAACGGGCGTGGGACGACAACGTCAGCTCCCTGAAGATAGCGGATGACAGAAAGCAGCTCAGTGTCCTCACGTTGATGTTCAGCCATCCGCACCACGTCGACGAAGCCAAGAAACGGCGAACTCTCTTCCATGTCAGATGATGTCACGGGTATAGGGGCACGCGATAGGCAGTCAGCATTGGTATGCTTTTGTCCGGATCGGTAGACGACAGTTATGTCGTACTCTTGAAGACGAAAGCTCCAACGAGCGAGGCGGCCTGATGGATCTCGGAGATTGGCAAGCCAACAAAGCGAATGGTGGTCACTGACCGCTCGAAATGGCCGACCGTACAGATAGGGTCGAAACTTGCTGATGGCCCAAACGACTGCTAAGCACTCTTTTTCGGTGGTAGAGTAGTTAGCCTCTGCTTTTGTGAGACTGCGGCTCGCGTAAGCGATGACACGTTCTGCGCCGTCCTGCCATTGAACTAGAATGGTTCCGTGTCCTACGTTGCTAGCGTCCGTGTGAACCTCAGTTTCCGCAGTATCGTCAAAATGTGCCAGCACTGGAGCTGTTTGAAGTCGCTTGCGTAACTGTACGAAGTCCTGTTGTTGCTCTTCCGTCGGCACGAAGGGTACATCTTGTCGCGTTAGTCTCGTAAGAGGTTTCGCAATTTTGGAGAATCCTTCTACCAAACGACGGTAGTAGGCGCAGAGGCCAAGGAACCGCTGGACAGCCTTCTTTGTCTCCAGGACGAGGAAACTCAGCAACGGCAGTCAGCTTCTCTGGGTCTGGTCGAACACCGTCAGGGCTCACCCCGTGACCTAGAAACTTGAGTTCCTGGTAGCCAAAGTAGCACTTTTCGGGCTTGATAGTCAGGTTTGCCTTGCGTATTGCTGTGAGTACGCTTTTTAGCCGTGTGAGGTGTTCGTCGAACGTGCTTGAGAACACAACGACGTGGTCCCAATATACAAGACACGTCTGCCACGTTAGACCAGCGAGCACAGTGCCCATAATTCTTTGAAATGTGGCGGGAGCGGAACAGAGACCGAAAGTCAGTACTTTAAATTCGTATAGCCCGTCGGGAGTCACGAACGACGTTTTCTCACGGTCGCCCTCGTCAACCTCAATTTGCTAGTACCCTGACTTGACCTCTAATGGTGTAAAGAACTGAGCATGGCGTAGACGGTCCAAGGCGTCATCAATCCGCGGCAGGGGACAAACATCGCGTTTGGTGACTGTTAAGTCGTCGGTAGTCAACGCAAAAGCGAAGTCGTGTTGTCTTTTTTCTTTACTAGTACCACAGGCGACGCCCACGGACTTGTCGACGGTTAGTATTATATTAATATTAGTAAAGTACTTTTTCACGATACCAAAAAACCGCGCTTGCTGCGAGAAGACGCTTAGTAAGCGAGAAAACGCGCAAAAACAAAATGTAGGTGGCGACGCCACCTTGAAAGTTTCCGCACCATTAGCCGTGACGTCACATGTTTGACGGCGCCTACTAGGGACTGCGTAGTTCCTAATCGGTAAAAATGAAGTACATTCTCCTCTGAGGGGGTCATAGATATGGGGCAATTTTGTTGAGGCAATGGCGCCAAAATATGATAAATACACCTTGAAATCCGTGATGTCACGCGGGGAGATTTCGGCACAAAATTCCAAAATGAACCTTTGAGCTCGATTTGCTCCTCCATTAATAAACCTATGGCGGCGAAACTAACGAGATTAGAGTTCTCAGAGCACAATTTATCCGTCTAAACCGAAGCATTGTTTCTCTTTAGTGTCCCTTTAAGGCCATTGACGACGAAGAATACAGGCGCCAGAGCATTCACCGTTCGACAGCTGCATGCGGATGACGACTTCTCTTTCTTTTTACGGCGCAGCCGTGTATGTCTAAGTTCTGCCAGATAGCGTGCGCGGCCAACAAGACGCCTAGAACATGTTTTCTTTGCCCCTCACCACTTCACAAACGCCCAGGCGTCTTTCGCAAGTGTCGCGATACTTGGCGGCGCCACTTCCCACCAGGGTTGCCACTGACTTTCGAGTAAATGTCGCCAAACGAAGAGCAAAAAGTCGCCAAAAGTCGCCATTTTTTACAAATGTCGCCAAAGAAGTCGCCATTCTAGATATGTGCGGTATACCTAGTAATAAAAGTTTCCACTCACGTATAGCCCCGTGGAATATAGTACCATCCAAGACCCTGAAATTATGTTGACGTTTCTCAATGCCAGTCGTTTCGCCCGCTTCACCATGGGAGTGCGTAGTGCTGCTTCGCCGACTAGCCGCAAGATGTGCGTGGTGGCGCAAGGGTGAATGAATGAAACGCTCATGATATCCTTCCATCCCTGTCCGCTTGTTTCAAAGGTAAACGTGTGGTAAACCTTGGGCGAAAACCGCGAAAGCGTTGTTTCTGGACAGCTTTACGTACCCTTATATGAATTAAAACTATTAAAAGGTTTATTGAAGGTAACACGACAGAATTCTTACAGGAACCGATCATTAGTGAGTATTACACCTTTTCATTGTGAACTAATATGATACCGGACGCCACTGACTCTTTCATAAAGTCAGCTATATCTACACCCGTCAATCTGATGCGTTATTAATGATCGGGTAGACAATGTAAAATGTTATATAGCAATTGTTTTTATTGAACACGCTCACCGAGAACAGTGGAAAATGCCTCAATAAATATTTTTTTATTGCACGAATAGCCGCGTATCCGCCTCTCTTCGCTATTTCAAAACAGTCTTTACGAGCTGAATTGGGGGTACTGCAACAGTGAATAAGTCACCAAGCTATTCAAAACAGTTGGAGCTTTGGCGGAACAAATGGTCGGAACAGGCGGCCAACCCGTCGTCTAGCCCCTTCAGAAGCGAAACTTTAGAGAAGATTAAAGCACCTAAAGCCATAAACTTATAGTCAAACACTGCCCCCTCGCGGTTTGCAAGGCAGTCCGCTGACTTACACTTTGCTAGAATGTCGCTGGGGGACTTTCCAGTACCTCCTGCATCTAATGAATTGAGGAGATACACACGAGTTACATGACGGACATACCGAATGACGCGTAATATGCACATACTACTCGTGGGTCTAAACCCAAGAAAAATACAGAGAATGTTGCCGCTCAATCGTTGGGAAGACACTGAGCTTAGGATGCATAACTCAATGGAGACATAAGCCGAAAATCGCCAAAAATTCGCCATGTCGCCATTAATAATTTTAGGTCGCCACGGGCCTCTCAAATTCGCCAATTTGGCGAAAAGTAGCCACCATTGGCAACCCTGCTTCCCACCGACCGTTCTGTCCCTGTGTATCGTGATTTAGACATCGCGCGAGCGCTGTTATCACCCGCTGTCCTTTGAACTCGCTTTGGGACAAAGACGTGTCGTTCGCTCGGAGGAAGAAAAGCGGGAAATAAACGCGCCCTAACGCGCAAGGAATAGCGAGTGCACACGAAAACTACGTGCAGCCGCAGCGATTTTATGATCACCGCACCGGAGAACATGGAAAATGTAGCATGGCCGACATTACTGAAGCTGCAGCCAATGCCACAGGCAAACCCACAGCACAATTCACAGCACAATCAAGAGTGACTCCACAATAGTGGCAGCAGACATTGACCGAATCATCCACAGCGCTGGTTCTCCACGACTTGAAACAGGAAATACCAGGACATTCCTGCGATACTTCGACCTTTTGTGGACACCATTCTCATGCGTTTGAATAAGCTAAATACTCCGACAGCCCGAACTACAACTGCTGAAGGTTCTTAGTCTAGATTTTTCAGCACTTCAGTAATCACCATAGATCTCAACAGCCTCCTTAAAGGGCACGATCCTCCAATCAGATGTGAGAGCTCTGAAGTCGTGTAGTGCAGAGACGCTCCCGCCTTGGTGACGAAATGTACCCTTTTGTACATGAAGTGCCCTCCTTCTCTATCTTTTTATCTTTCTAATGCCAATTTTCTTATCGCCATCGCAGGGTAGCAAACCGTACACTCGTCTGGTTTAGCTCCCTGCCTATCCTCTTCTTGCTTTCTCTCTCTCATATTGCTTTCCCCGCGCGACTGTTGGTTTTCTCTAAGTCATAAAAAAACGATAACAACTAACCTGTATTCAATCATATCCCGTTCAGTCACTAATCAATTTGATGAGTTTTACAGCAAGCCTCAAAAGGAAAGACTGGAGGACAAGCCCAATACGGACCCGTCTCTACAACAGTGGGACCAACCAAAGAGAGGAATGGAAAGCATACACAAGAGAGACGAGAGGAAACAAAAGAATGGAAGACTTGTTAGTCAAAACGAGCTCATCGGGGATCCATTGTATAGAAACAGTTGTAAGTCAAGACGAAGAGAAACCGTAGTATGTAATCTAGATAATATTTCCCTTAGAGGTGGTTTCGCTAGGTGGTGGGATCAAATTTGTTTCTATTTTCTCTTTTAGGGGCGAAGCTCCTCTTAGTCTAACCTTGTCACGCGTCCGGCGTCCGGCGTAACCGGCCCATCACCGATCCTTTGCAAACTGCCCACTACTTCGTCTTTGCAAACATCCCACTACGATCCATCACCGATCCATTACTTCACCGACCATAAAGCCGTTATAATGAAGGGGTAACGGAAGCCACCTTTGCAAACTGTCCACTACTTCGTCTTTGCAAACATCCCACTACGACCCATCACCGATCCATCACTTCACCGACCATAAAGCCGTTATAATGAAGGGGGAACGGAAGCCACGCCTAGCTACCACTTACGATTAATAAAATTTCTTGTATAAATATATACAGTGTTTGTCACATCTTTGGTGATGTACTGGGCTATCGCTTTGATTACTGCTGGGCGAAAGCACTAAAGATTTCACAGTGTAACCACGATTGCTTCAGGAGCTTCGCCCAAGCCCTCCATTAATCACCCGTAGATATGCTGTGAATTTCTTTTAATCGAAATTTTAGTACATCTTGTTTTTTATCTAATTTGTCGATTTTGACCTGCGATACTTAGGTGGCGCAGGCTGGGCGTAGTTTTTTTATTTAAATTTCATTTATTTTCTCCCAACTCCACTTTAATGTAATGTATTGCTATTGCGTTCCCTTTGCCAGGGCTATTGTTTTCCGATCTAGTGCTATTGCTTCTGTAAGTTTCGCGGTTCATTTCCCTTCGTTTCACCATTCCCCTATTATCTATCGCAATGCCATATTGTCGCTGTCACATCATACCGAACCATTAAAATAGTGAAATTTCTTTTATTGAAAGGCTCTTAGATGCGCTCCCCAGCGGCGATAACACGTCACGTGGATATAATGCTTGGTAAACTAAAATAGAACCCACCTATGTATCCCGTAATGAGGATCGCTTAAACGATTTGCGAAAATTCCCAATGATTTTACACTTCGCAATGAGTGTCTCATGGTCAGTGTTACATACTGCCAAAGGCACACCTGTCAGCGCCAGAGTCGCATGTTTTGCAGTGACTGAGTCAATTAACGTTCCTTTGATAGGGGTATATAGGGTGTCACGCCTGAGAGAAGCATCTCACCTTTAACTTCACTATCATTTAATCAATGAAACATCACACCCAGTTTCTTCCAACCATATGCCGTCGTTTCACAATTCCCCTAGTATCACAATACCATATCATGGCTATAAACCGTACCAAAGTATGTAGAGTAGTGGGACTTGCCCAAAACCTCTGGCACGTACCCCCTACGCTAGTATGATACCTTCTTCATTTTAGTGAACAGGAGGTGAGTAGGGGAGTTTGCCCAATTTCTGTGGCACATACCCGCTAAGAGCTGCGTCACCAGCGATACGCCGAATCGGCGGGCAACGGGTCGAGTAAGAACAGCTTCGCAGTTTAAATAAACATGGAGTTCGCTTCGTCTTCGATTCTTCTTAGGCGACTGCATAAGGGAGAATAGAGAGTTGGAGAATTCGGGTCCCAAGGAGCTTGGGCACCACGAAGTTTGCGAGCCGCCAGGGCGCATGCGCAGAAACCAAGCCAATCTTGGGCTCTTGCGCTCGCATTGTCCCAAGGCCCAAAAGCCGAAAAATGGCGTGGGTCCCCAAGGCGTCTTGGGTCGCCAGCGAGACGAAGTAGACGCAGAGCGGGACACGAAGCAGTATGGCCCGCGTCTCCAGTCATTTTGATTTCGCGAAGTGCGGCGCCCCGAGCGTTTGTCCCAATGCAGCCTGCGTTTGACCCAGTTCTCAAACTCTGCTGACCCTCCGAACGCAAGAGCAGCCTACACAACACAGCTTGGTGACTGTTGGGTATCGGGTGTCTCAGCTTGCGGCTGCTTCTGCGAAGAACTGATAGACAGAGCGGACAAGGCAACGGTGAGTTAAGGCAACTTTAAATACATATCAACAGAGGCGTTACATATTCGGCACTGGGGCCGACCGCTTATGCGGCTCGCACTGAGGTACGACGACGACCCGGGATTTCTTCGTTCGCTCAAATCTCAAAGCAAACATAGCGGGAAGAATACATGCTTCCCAGTCACATTTGTGCCCATAACAAAGAGCTTTCAGTATATGTTTCAGAACTGAATGCATACGCTCTACCGGATTAGACTGCGGGTGATGGATCGAGCTGTGCGTCACCTTGATTCCGCATTTATTCAAAAATGTAGAACTAAGACAACTGGTGAAGACGCTGCCATTGTCGCATTGAATTTCAGAAGAAAATCCGACACGCGCGAATATCGAGAGCAGAGCATCCACGACGTAAGAAGAATTGAGCTCCCTAGGAGGTACCGCTTCTGGAAATTTCGTTGCTGCACAGAGGACCGTCAGGATGTATCGACAACCTTGCGTTGACTCCGGCAACAGCCCAACAATGTCATTACTAGGCGCCGAAAAGGTTCTGTTATAACTGGCACAAGCTTCATGGGCGCCTTCCACCTGTCCGTGGATTTCCCCACCCTCTGACATGTGTCGCGAGAGCGCACAACGTCTTCGGTATCTTTCCAGGATTTCGGCCGCTAGAAGTTAAGGGAAATTCTTGCCTTGGTCTTTTTCAAACCGAGATGCCCTGCCCACGCGTTTTCGTGCGCAAGTTCCAATAGCTGGCGACGATACTTTGCGGTATCAAGAGTTGCTCATACTTGCGACCTTGTACATCTGTGCTCGAATGAGCGTCGCTCGATCAACCCTGGACAGCTCACACCAGCTTTCAGCTACAGGTTTGAGCGTACTGCCCGCCTCGACCAACGGTGCCACTTCGGTTTCTCTGACGACGCCGACGACGCTACCCGCTTCAGCTGCAGGCGGCTCTAGTAACCCACCCGGAGAGTTTTTTTTTTTCCGAGGCTCGGTCGACTCGCTGCCAAGCTGACGCAGCTGGGCCGCTTTTGCAGGTGGTGTTGTACTACATGGAACGAGATCAAGTTCCTGTGAGAGCTTCCGCGCTTGCGATCGCGTGAGGGCAATGCACGCAACGCTGGGAAAGAACGATTTACCCTGCTCTTTGAGAAGCTGCTCCGAGTTGTTCGAAAAAAGATCAGGAAAAAAATCTGCAAGAGCAGCAGACACAGCCGCTTCGGTGTAAAGCTTACCAAAAGAGCCTCCAATGATCACCGTAGCGATCGGTAAGCAAGTGGTATGCTCCTCGGCGATTTGCTTAAATCATACGCATTCTCCTGTCAAGTCGTTCGGAGACACAAGCGAAGGATGAACAACGTCCATAGTTGCCGCTGAGTCTCGAAGTGCTCGACACGTTTTCCCATTGACGCTAATCTCCCGAATATACGGTTCTAACAACCGCATATTCTTTTCTGATTCACGGATCGTTGCAAAAGCAACCTTTTGTTTACAATTTAACGCGATGTGCTCCTCTTTTTTGCAATTGTAACACATTAGCGGCTTGCGTGATTCAAACGCCCGTGTTGTATCAGTGCGCTGTTTGGGAAGCTCACTCGACTTCTGCGCTTCCGTTTGCACTTCCCTCACAATCTCCCTCGTACAAAACGGGTCTTTTCTGAAATTACCGTGCGAAGCAGGTTTCCGGTCATCAGGTTTTTTTTGACACGCCCTCTTTCCTCTCAGCTTTTTCAACACGCACGGCCCTACTGTGCAAGTTCCGACGAGTGTAGTACTCTTCAGCTAACTCTGCTGCCTTGTTTAGCTGTACTTCTCCAAGCTTATCCTGCAGCTAAAGCTTGATGTCATCTTCGATACAGCGGTAGAATTGCTCCAATGCTATGCACTCCACCACTTTATCGCGATCGTCATAAACATCTTCGCTCTTGAGCCATTAAATTAAATCGGGTTTAAGACCAAACGCGAAGTCAACGTGCAACTCATTACCCCCTTTTGCATACCGGAACCTTTGCCGGAAAGCCTCGGGTAACAAATTATATCTTCTCAACAGAACCTCCTTAACCACGTCATAGCTCTCAAACGCCTCCCTCGACAAGCACGTTATAACGTCGGATACTTCTCCGGGAAGCAGGGCTAACAGGTTCTGTCTCCAAAGAGACCGCTCGATGTAATTTCTATCGCAGACGTGTTCGAACTTTACGAGATACTTCGCCATGACCTCGCCCACTACGAACGGTGGCAGTAGGTCCCGAATTCTATGACTGTTGGCCTGACCCGTCGCAGAAGCTACACTAGGCACCTGCGAACCTGGTCCGAGCGCCAATTCTATTCTTTTATTCTCGAGGCGCTCTTCGCGCTCCTCGCGCTCACGGCGTTTTCGTCTTTCAGCCTCCGCGCACTCGCGGAGTTTTTGTCTTTCCACCTCCTCGCGCTCACGGCATTATTTGATACCTGCCCAGAGCTCACCGGCTTCCTCAGCCGTTACTCCCTCCTTCTGCATGATCTGAAGGATCGCTTGCTTTCGTTTCGAACGGCCCAGTGTAAGGCCGAAATCTTCAGAAATTTCGGTGAGATCCTTCACTTTAAGGTTCTCCATCGTTCGCACTAGGCTCTTGCTATTTGCCCTCGTTAGGATCTACTTGCCGTATCCCCTATAATGCTACTAGAAAGACACGCAAGCAATTCTCAACCTGCCGTGTTTACACCCTCCGCAATGAATTTGGTTTCAAAGCGCTCCTTCTTGGCTTTAAACAGTCAAAGCTCACTCCAATGCTTCAAAAAACCTTCTCTAAACTAAGATAACCTGTGCTAGAGAAGTCTGGCGAACTGAGGAGAAAACATCAGGCACTCACCGCATCGAGGTAGCTGACGCCGGCCGATCCCGCAGCTGCCATCCACTGTTGGGTATCGGGTGTCTCAGCTTGCAGCTGCATCTGCGCAGAGCTGACAGACGAAGCGGGCAAGGGGACGGTGAGTTAAGGCAAATTCATATACATATAAACAGAGGCGTTACGTATTCGGCACTGGAGCCGACAGCTTATTGGGCTGGTACTGAGGTGCGACGACGACCCGGGATTTCTTCGTTTGCTGTCCCTGTCTCCCCGCGCAACTTGGTTCTTCTATAGCCCTGGCCGATTCCTTGCATCAGTCAGTAGTTCGAAGCCTCCAATCAGGAACCACCGATGGCCGCTGGCTTGAATCGGATCCGTGGATGAGAGGGCTTGCCGCACGTTGCGTGAGGAATTGCCGTCGGTTGCGTCAGGCACACCGCAAGAGTTGCCGTGGGTTACATGCGACTCCAGCCTTGGTTGGCACCCGTGGCATCTGGCGCCTCGCTTGTGTTAACGTTGGTTGCATCAGACAGTGTATCGATGTTGACGCCACTTGCGTCAGACGTTCCACCAGCTTGAATGCCTTGCCGAAGCAAGGAAGTCTGGTTGGGTGCCCCGACATAACACCGGTAAATTGAGTGAGCTACTATTGCTGTAATATTAAACGACGTCTGCGAAATGAAGCGAAATGTGCTTCCGCATTTACGTTGCCGGCCAAACAATTCGAACGCCAACGGCCACGGAAAGTATCGATACAAATTGGATTTTGGTCCACTCAGTCATCAATGAAGTCTTAAAACGTTGACACTTCAATTAAAAAACAGCTATAGAAATTAAGTCTAAATTTAAATAACTCTCTAGTTGTCCAGAGCAAAATAACATGTTTGAATAATGCATTGGCTTGCGCAAAACAATTTCCTAATGTGGAAAATGTGGGTGGTTTAGCGCCCCTGTCTTGTTTCGTGCGTTCTATTCCTTGCGGTAATATGTCTCATCAGTCATCTGCCTCTATTCCAGCCTAATTGACTGCGGCCTAATCATGAGAGCGTCTCAAGTGAAACATGACAAAATACCGAGAAGAACCACATTAAACTGCCCGCGGACATCTCACTGTGGCCGTAAGGAGCTTTGCCAGAAACCTCCGCGTCGCCGATAGCGAGCGCCATAGCCGACGCAGCGGGTTGAAAGGGAACTACCGCACTCACAGGCGGAGAGGAGCATTCGACGGGCCGCACCAAATGGGGGAGATCGAACGGCCGTGGCATAGCCATGCATAGTATAGTAAAAAAAAAGGGTGGGAAAGGGGAGTGAGGGTGTGGATGAGTGATGTGAGGGTGACGAGGATGGAAACGAGGAGGAGCAAATGGTAAACACCGCATAGCCATGTATATTTTAAACATCAAGGGGGTGGAAAAGGAAAGTGAGAGTGAGGAAGATTTTTGCAGGCTGAGGAGGATGGTAATGAGGAGGAAGGGGTAAAGTATCGCATTGCCTTGTAGAGTGTAACATAGCTAGGGGGAGGGGTAAACAACGTGAGGAGGAATGATGTGTGGGCGAGGAGGGAGAACATCGCATAGTTTAGAAGAGGCGAACTGGGGGTTGCAGACATGCAGGTTGTGAATAAGAGAGGAGAAGGAGGGGTTCAGCGCAGATGAGAAGCAGTGGCGCAGATGGTAGGGCGGAGTCGGACGTTTGAGAAGGCAGTGTGCAGCTGCGCGCCGAAGGCACGTGTTGTGACGTTTGTGATGGCGTCGTAGCTTTACATTACTTCGCACTCCATCGTTGACGCTTCCCCTCACCTCTGCTCTCACTTCCTGTTTACGACGTTAATCAGTTAAAGCCACGCATAAGTTTTTAATGAGGACATATGCACGCTTCAGCAGAATGATGTGCATACCATGCGAGTCTTCGTTGCGCCTTTCTGTGGAATCGCGGTAACGCTACTTCGTGAGTCGTAGATTTATATGAGTACACATGTAACAATCATTACAATAATCAAAGGGCGCATGGCGAACAGGCAAGGCCGTAGCAAACACTTAGGTACACTAGCCGATAGTTAACCAACATTAAACACCACCAACCCATAGCTCGCAAGCATTGTTCAGGCGTTCGCCAACACCAGCCGCCAGAGGAGAAGGTTATCATACACTAGACGGCAGTTAGCCAACGTTAGCGAATAGTTAGCCGCCACTAGCCGCAATCAGCAAGGTCTACAGCCTGCTTCACCCAACGCTAGCCAACTGATAGCCTACATTATCCAGCACTGGTAACATTTAGTGAGTTAGGCAACATTGTTCTGCGCTAACTAACAGTTAACTAACGCTGGTGCACACTAGCCCGCACCAGCCAGCAGTGAGCCACCTGCCAACATCACGAAGCTCTAGCTAAAGCTGGCTGTTACTGGCACACTACTGGGCAGTTCCACACAGAAGTTAACCAACAATAGGTATGGTAGACAGCGCCAGACAGTTGGCGAACCTTATAAGTTTAACGCGAGAAGGTACATCTTATGACTTTGACGTCGCGTTACGTCTGTTGTGTCCCGCATATAGAGATATCCCAGTCAAGTAGCTCAATGAAATTTTATCTTGTCGTTTCTTCCATTCATGACTTGCAGTATGTGTCATTTTCTTAGGTCAATCGTGACATATCTTGTAAGTCATGCGATGGCACATCCTTCATGAATGGGTAACTGTTATCGTTGCATGAGCATTCTGGTATATGCCTCGCTATTTAGTGTCCACGATGGCTCACGACATCTGCGTCATGCGACTACCGCATTTTGCGTTGAAGTAGATAACCCATATGTCAGGACAAATCATGTCATGGCCTGTCATGTATGTTTGTCATAGAAGCATGTATTATGAGGCGCAACCTGGTAAACAGCAGGTTAAAAACAGGCGGCCATGGCACCACTACCGCACCGTGGAAGGTATGTCCAACAATACTTCACAGCTATGTCATGATATTCATGTCATGGCCTATGATTATAGTTCTTCATGCGCAAACGATATGCCGTCAGCGTTTGGACAACATTACGGCCACGAATGCATCAACAATAATAATAATAATAATAATAATAATAATAATAATAATAATAATAATAATAATATCGGGGTTTAACGTCACAAAACCACGATATGATTATTGAAGGACGCCGTAGTCGAGGGCTCCGAAAATTTTGACCACGTAGGTTTGTTTGATGCGCACCTAAATCAAAGTACATGGACCTAAAACATTTTCGTCTCCAATGAAAATGCAGCCGCCGCGGCCGGATTCGATCCCGCGATCTTCGGGTCACCAGCCGAGCCCCATAACCACTAGACCACCGTGGCGGGGAATGCATCAAGAAGTAGGCGATGAGACAGACAGACAGACAAGTTAGATACCTTCGAACTGTCCTTGTTGGCCAAGACGTTTTTCGCGTTTACGAAGATTCAAAGCTGTAATTTTGTTCGTTGACGGCCTCAAAGTGTGAATTTCTACTTCAGCCAGCATTAACAATATGCACTCTGGATGGGACAACAAATATATCTTTTGAACTACATGTGTTTCACTTGACACCATCACCCAGTCAGCAGTGGTGCTAGAATACCCCTTTAGAGCAGGCTAACTTAACTTTCGTGCTTTTGGCCAGGTGTATATTGTAACAAACTTCCTTACTTGCAAGAACAGCTGAGCCGAAATCGGAATATGATATTGCACGACGCCACGGCACGTTGTTCTTCTAGATCACCATTAAAAACCGCACATACTGTAGCGATTTCTGCACTATGTCAATCTGCGTCCTTTATAGGTTATCGAATGCCAAATGTTGTTGCTATGCTTGATCTAGGGGTATCTGGCAGGACTTACATTAACCTACGCTTGCATGCTATAGTAATGACTCTGTAGCTAAAGAAGAAAAAATATATAGAGCTAAGCAAGACAATAAGGAAAATCCATGCTAAAAATAGGAATAAGGGGCTGTCAACTTGTAATCACCAAATAACACGTCCCCTAACATGGCAATACAATATAGCAGAAAAGGAACTGCACATGTTGTTCTGGCCTTGCCCTTTTTTTTGCTTTTTTTTGCGCTTACAAAATGCCCCACAGAGATTACACAAGCCATGGTAGGTGTGCGCTACTGAAATGAAGTGTTAAGTAACCCATGATTGGGAATAGCTTGGGGTGAATTCTGCAGCTGTGAACAATTTGATGCCATACGCGTCTCTGGCAAAAAAGTGACGAGCTTGAAGTTAACTGGTTTTTCGGCGCAAAATGCTATTATTTTGCCATTCTGTCAAATTAAAAACTTTGAGCAATGCATAAATGCACATGGCTGCGCGCTGCATGGACAATTGCTTGCTGTTTGAACAGTGGGAGCAGAAATAGATAAACGCATAAAAAATTGCCCTCGCAAAGTAAACCTGGAAGATTTCAACACATTTCCTTGATATGGACTACAAGCCTGAGCTGATCCGAAAGCTGAGGAAATTTTGGCAAATAAAGTGGAACGCCCAGGTTTGAAGTAACCTTTGTAGATTGTACGCGCACTTAAGTTATATGCTGGCGACAACCTAGATACTTCCCGGTCAAGTATATTTTTCTTAAGTCAGTAGGCCATGAGCATAGTACACCTAAGGAAGTCTACCTGTTGTAGGTAGACTTCCTGTCTTCTCTAAATGTGGAGGCAACTTAACTCTCAACCATGTTTATGGGAGTCTCGAAGAGCGGGAGCTAAAAGAGAAAAGCCATTGATCTTTATACTATAAAGGGCATATTTATCTCCAGGGCGTCGAAGCTAACCCAATCGAAAGCTGCAAGCGAAAAAGAACCTTGCTCAGACGTTAACCGAAACCCGACCCAGCATTCAAGGAACGTTTCTCAATCCGCGCCGTACTTTAACCAAAATAAAAAAGTATATGTTACCACTCCGAAAAAAAAAGGTTGATAAAATTTTCAAGCGTTTTTAGGAACTGCTGTGGAAGCCTACATAAAAAGCCTTGTTAACATCAAATAGGCCCATCAAAGTAATTTTGTGAATCGCTACAGCTACACATGTAACCTGGATCCTGTACAAACATGCGAGTAGGTCACATATCCAAAACAGTTACCTATAGTTGAGGCTCCTTCTGGCCATTTAGCTCCTACCAAACTGCAGTCTATAATAAAACAAAACACGCGTAATGCAACTGGTTCTCTGCGACAATTATCAACTTGTAATATTCGATTAGATTAGTTTGGTATTAGTTTTGAATGGAAGAAAATAATTTTACGATTCAAAATACTCGAGTATCCCAAATATTTGAAACATATTGGAAACGTGTTTTTAGGGCACAGAGGTGGCGTAAAAACGTTGGTGCACTTAAAACGTTGGTGCATCTTCCCCATGTACCAACGGCGTTCTTCGCCGCCGAAAGCTTCGAGTGCGATAACAACGCCCATTAAAACTGCTGGAAGAAGCGCTACATTAGCAAAACGGCAAGTTGGGCCAGTGGGTTGGGATTCATTTTTCACTCGGTTACAGAGCAGTATACCTCTGTCTCAATCATACCTCTGTCTAAAAGAGTGGAAATGGTGAACCTTCTTCACACGGCACATGCGGGTGCACAGGAAATGAAAGCTAGAGCACGAACGATCATGTTCTGGCCCAGTATATCGGGTGATCTTGAACAGTTTTGCAAAGCGTGTAAGACGTGCCAGAAATATCAGCCGAGGAACGTAAAGACCAGCGCCGTGTTGTCCATTTTCCTTCTACTGTCTTCGTGTGTGTTGCGGAATAATGGTGTAAAAAAAACAAAATGAAGCGCTGCGGAAAGGCAACGATGTCAAAGCGCGAATGTCGCGCAAGTGAGTACTTTGGTGTAGTGTGAGACACGCCAGCGGGAAGTGGAACAACCTTTCTGAGTTCACGCCTCAAGCTACGAACTCTGACTGACGTTCCTGAAGCACTGTATAGTAGGGTATGCATGAACACAGGCGTAGGTTAACCTTTACTTGGTAGAGCCCGAAAATAGGCATGTTCTAGAATACTGATTCACTTCGTGAGTAAGCTACGAGGTAGAGTGCGGAAGGCACATGTGACCCTATTTCTGAGACATTTTGGAAGACGGAGCGTGTTAAGACCTTTCGGCCATTTCTAAACGCTGTTGCCTTGAAGGAAACAAATCCTCTTGCCGAAGCGCTGGCTGCGGCGACATTCCTTATTCTGTGGAATTTTCGACCACTTCAAGACCACAGAAGATAATACTTGAGTAAAAAAGAGCTACTTTATGTGCACTGCATAGCTATTTTTGGACATTATATGAGATGGTTTAAAGGCAATTTTCGTCGTCAAGCTTATGAAAACAGCAGTGACCGCGTAGCGAAGGCGTGCTCGGCTAGATGTGACCACTCTCGCTCGTGCATATATATCGTTTACAGAATTATGCTTCATGATTTATGTTGTATCACGCGTGATAACAAAAATAATAGTGCAGCAACAAAATCAGCATCATGCGATCAGACAGGTCGCCAACATTTCTGCCGTCATTATGACGTCACATAACGCGACACCACCTGCTGACCTCATCGCATGACCCCCGCGGTTGGTCAAACGTGGGCCAGTCCCGGAGGTACTGCAAAACAGCCTGAGGTGTGCATAGCATCCACTATCTCCGATCCCACAGGCACTGCAAGACTGCGTTAGCCGCAGAAATCATTTGGGGAAGGTAGGACATCAGTACAATCGATTGAGAATAAAAGGAAGAAGTTGGATTTGGGTTTCGCGTCGTCTTAGGCGAGTGCATAAGGGACGATGCAACTTTTTGGTAGTTCCCACGCGGTATTCTGATATACGATACCCTCGACGTGGAATACGTTATCTAAATGACATATTGCAGCATCAGCGTAACACTCATAGAAGGACACAATATTTCCGTGTAGTCAAACAAATTTACCCCCTAAAAGATCTACCATATCTACGCGTCTTCTGTACAGTACAGTGGAATGGGCTGCTTCTTTTGTGTGAGGGCTACCCAGGGGCTTTATCTCAACATCACATATTCAATCCGCTGCACATGAGGGCACGTTCTACTGAACTATAATTATAGCACACCTTGTTTCGTCTCCTTGTGCACTCTGATACTATTACACTGACGAAGATGTATGGACGTGCGCGTACTAAGAACTTCTTTAAACAGCACTAACGATGTTCATGTACAGGACGAATATGCAAAAATAAGAAATAGTTATTATTTCTATATTTCGGCTAAGCGAAAGTGTTACTTTCTCTGTGCGCTCACTGGAATCAGCGTTATTTTTCTTTGTACACTACATCAAATATAGCAATCGCTTTCGCAATATCCTAGACATTACTAGAACTAGCAACAGACGTGGACTATTGCTATTCGCTGTATTGATTCTATAACTTGTTCTAAAGCGACGTGTATCATGCTCGGCCCTTCTTCTGCGCGCTGCAAGAATAAATCATGAGTGATAATGACAAATGCGGGCGCTGACTTGTGTATATGTGGGTGGCATACTGGAATTCATTTGTTTAGTGCAGTGACTTTTACCATGGCAATTTGCTTCCTGGAGAGCGATGCACGTGCCGGGAGTCCAGACGCACATGTCCAAATGATTACTCTTAGATCATGACATTAATGACGTCACCTGCTGGGTTCTATTCGGTTCCTACGCCCAAGCTGCGTTTCAAGTGTTTACATTCGTTTCCTCAGCATCATATTGCTAGGTTGCGTTGCTGGACGTTGTTAATTTCTAAGAACGATGCATGTTTCGAACAGTAAATTCGAAATATGTAAATTAAGGACGAACGAATGCCACATATTTAAATGTTTTTCCTTCATTACCGCAACCGCTGTGGTTCTTGGTATGTTCTTGAGCCCCACTCAGAATATTAGACTGAGTGTGTACACAGTACTCTACACAACTTTCGAAAGAAAACACAATAGGGCAGATCATGTGCAAAAAATTCACAGAAATTAAGGGACGGCACTGTTCAACGCAGATTGTAGATTTTCCACATATTTATTATCATAATTATTCTCGCGCCTGTTTGCTTCCGTAATTACTGTTTTAATTAAGTAATTTTTTTTCGCGAGCAATCGCAGATGCCAACAAATTTAGCAGCAATATTGTCCAAGTAGAGTCATTGTGAGGCAGTGTTCTCACTATTTCTTGCTAACTTAGGCATAGATATTTTAACTACATGTTTTGTTTTCTTTCATTATACATAATTATTTTTTAGATATACACGCATAATTTGATATTTTCGTTTGCTGCACACTTTGTAAACGCTGCATGCGTGTTCGCACAATTTGTTGTATATTTTCTGTGGCATTCTTTTTTGTCATTGACTTGTATTTTCGACTATCTGTATCCCGCACTGCTAAAAAGCGTAGTAATGGTGATTGCAGTACTAGTAAATGGGTGTATAATAAATCATAATGTCGTTCATATGGATTCCCCTCTCGCTTAAAATAAATTTGCAGTCAACTTACCGGAAGTAGTTCCATGCTCTAGTGATCTGTAATCGTTCTCACTGTCTATACGCTCTTAAATATATTGTCGCCGAGACGTATGAGTCGGAATATTCCGTAAATATATGCGGCACCACGAATGAAGCAGCTTTTCGCATTTTCCTGCTTGAACTGTCGCATTTGTCACTGCCTTTACTTTTTTCGTGTTGCGACAGCAAACACAACGTTGCGCTTTCATCTTGATTCTCCTTTTCTGCTAGAACCTATGACACGTTTTTGTAAGGGAATATAGTGGCGTTTCAATTTGTAAGCGCGGGCTACGCACAAAGGCATGTGTGCTTTTCCCTTTTTTTATTAGCTTGTGGAATATTTTAGGATTGATTTCATTTTAATTTTGTGGCCGCTCGTTCTTGAACATTTTTGGGGTGTCCCTTTCGGGAGCCTGGCCGTCGACTTTCACCGGTCTTGAGCTTGTGCGCGCCAACGGCTACGTGGTCGGTCAGCTCTGCTTGGTGATATTTGATCAAGAAGTATTATATTGTGTTAAATTTTATGCTCTGTAATAGTTATAAAATGCTGTTGTTATATCTCATATAATCTTATTTCTAGCTGTTGACATGACATTTATATACCGCTGTTTTTGCAACCCTCTTGTAGGAAGTATAAGCTAGTCCAGTCACTTTAATACAGCTTTTACTCTCACCGCCTTTCTTGTACGGCACATGAAAAGAAAGATTTATTTAAGAATTTAAGTCGCATTTAGTCGAACACTGCTTGCGTTGGTGCTTTACATTTCTTGCTGGGCACTCAGCCTCTCGTTGGCCAGAAAAACTGGTGCATCTAGGGCGAACAAAAAGCCCATACAAACCGTCAGACAATATCAACTTAGCGCAAATCCTTCATGGCTGGACCGCAACAATGTCGTGATCGCGGACTAAGATTTCTCTCAAACTGAGGCCACGACAGTAAAACAAGAAGTTTGGAGTTAATTCGAGCCAACGTAAAGTACGCGGCCCCAAACAGACTCTGCTGAATCATAATAGTCTGCACTTGAGTTGTGGTAAAATAACTCAGTAACATTGTAACTTTGTCACCTGTTATTCGTGCGTTTTACCTGGTCATGTGCAATTAGACACGACTTCTTTTGTCGGACCCTCTACAGCTTTTCGCGGTCCTTGCGCAACCGCTACAATTCACGCCACCGGCTTTCAGCGTCGCGCACTCATGTATGGGCGAGAGCGCTTCGATGTCAGTGTGGTCAGTTGTGTTAAGCGAGCCTAACTTCAGTCAGAACCGCGCTGTTTTCGCAAGCTATAGACGCACGAAAACTGAGGCCCTCGTCGTATACGGCGCTCATCCTCACGTTTTTTTGTGTCGATATTTTTGTCGTGAATTTTCAGCACACTCGAACTACACATATTTAACTACAAATTATTTAAACTTCATTTATTTGATCCTATATCGCGCCGCATCTTGCCATTATTATACTTTACAGCGAAATGTCATATTGCACCAAGGAAGCGAATAATTCATGCATTGACCCTAGCGTTGTTTTTATTTCGCTGAGAAAATCAAATGTCTTGTGTGACGTGCTTATGAAGACGTCATAAAGATCAGGCACAATACCAAAGGCCAAATACTGCACTTTTCGGCCGAAAATGGCCGTTTATCTTCAATACGCACTACTCACAGATGGGAAATAATAATAATGGTCATGCTTTGACGTCCCCAAACCACGATATGACTACTAGATACGGCGTAGTGAAGGACTGCGCAAATTTTAAGCACGACAGCGTTGAAGAGCTCGTTTCTCAGAATTTCTGGTGTCAGCGTCGGCGTCGGTGGGGGCATCGGCTTCGTTGGTTGTGGGCGAAACCTCGGCGTTTTCGGTGAGGGAAAATTTGAGATAGATGCAAATAAATAATAAAACAATTGAACCCATTCCTTCTGCGTGGCAAGCACGTGTTCTGCCACGTCGCCCCGCCAGTGCTTGGAACCGCTTCTTTAAAAAACGCTATAAGAATGTCATGTAGTGGGAGGAGTCTCATTAACGCATGGGATATTGCAGTAAAACTTCTTTTGGGCCTAGTTGGTTCATAATCCTAGAGGTACATTTACAGCGCAAAAGTAAATACACACCACAAAGAAAGAAAACGACACGCACAAGCGCTGACTATCAACTGACTTTATTAAGGCGATTGTCAATGCATTTATACCTCCAAGGCAGACTTACCGCACATGCGCCACGCAATCAACATAAAAACAAAACTGAAACAAGGTGGAAACAAAGAATCGGTGTAATACATACGTGATGAAATGAAATCAAACTCAGATGAGTGCAGAGACAGAGACGTGTCGCTTATGCAAAGATGAGCCCTTTTTCTGATATGATAGGCTTCTAATGCCAGCCGCGCATGCTCATTGTGGCTCCTGCCAAGGATCGACGTCCCTTCAAATCGTGCCTCACAATTGCAGCAAGCGTTAATGTGAGCCACAAGATGGGCTCCTTTATCTGCATTCTTGTTAATCTTTTGCGCGTGTTCCCTGAGCCGCTCGTTGACGCATCTTCCAGTTTGACCGACATAGGTCTTACCACACGAGAGCGGGATGGCATAAACCACGCCGACGGTACACGGGACGTAGGTCACACCGTGTCGTATTTGGCATCCTTCTCTGCTCAATCCGCAGGAGCGGGAGCATAGCTTGGAAAGCTTGTTCGGGGCAGACAACGCCATAGAGACACCATGCCTGCCTGCCACTTTCTTGAGCTGATGGGTGATCCGGTGCATATACGGGACCACCACAGGCCTCACTTTGTCCCGAACGGCTTCCGCCCTCTTGGTGGTTTTCCTTTTCTGGATTAGCGTTTCAGCCACTGCAGTCAAGAGCGACTTGGGGAACCCTGCAGCCAAAAGTCGGCTGATCTGATCAGTGAAGCTATCTTGCATCTTGTGAGTGCACGATTTTCTAAGAGCCGATTCCATAGCAGACATCGCAATTCCTCTTTTTACAATTTTAGAATGAGCAGACTTAAAAGGTAAAAGGTCCTTATTAGAAAAAGGAATTTTTAACGAGAAAGCGCTGCAGGCGGTGTCAAAAAACTTTGTTCCTGTTGGGAAGCGGGAGGTTCGAGTCAAATCAAAGTTTGTAGAGTTTTGTAAGAAATTGGAATTAACGACGCTTGCGAAAAGCATAGAAAATAGCAGAGGCAAGTCGTTGACAGTGTTTTTCACGCCCAAGACCCACAAGACAGAAGTGCCTTTTAGAACCATCGTGAGCGAATCAGGGTGCTGGCAACACAATGTTAGCACGTTTTTACAGAAAAAGTTGAAGTCGCTAGTGTGCAGTGATCCCTTTCGTACAAAAAATTCAGATGATGTGGTGCAGTTCTTGCGCGCGGAAACTAATGTGGGATATGGTTTCTCAGTCGACATAGAAGATTTGTTTTATTCCGTACCCCAGCATGAACTTATGTCTTCAGTGCAAGCATGTATCGAGGGCTATGGGGCTGTGCCTTTCCAGAATTTTGTCGGTGTTTCTGTGAGCAATTTTTTGAGCCTTTTAGAGTTTTATCTTAAGGTCACTTTTATCGTTTTTAATGACCAGCCATATTTGCAGCGTAATGGCATATGTATTGGTTCCTGTCTTGCTCCTATCCTTGTAGATATTTTTTGGCAAACGTGGGATGCTCCTTAAGCAAAGGTTTTAGCACGAAGAAGATTTTAAAGGTTTTTAGGTACGTCGACGATTTTTTGGTTTTATTATCTCTAGACTCCTCCTACCAAGACTCGGTGACTAAGATTTTAGATGATTTTAACCGACACGGACGAAGTCTTGTTTTTACATTTGAGCTCCCGCGGAATGGTGTTTTACAGTTTTTAGAACTAAGGCTTGAATTTTGTGAACACCATGTGTGCTGGTCTTATCAACCACGGGCTAATAAGGACCTTTTACCTTTTAAGTCTGCTCATTCTAAAATTGTAAAAAGAGGAATTGCGATGTCTGCTATGGAATCGGCTCTTAGAAAATCGTGCACTCACAAGATGCAAGATAGCTTCACTGATCAGATCAGCCGACTTTTGGCTGCAGGGTTCCCCAAGTCGCTCTTGACTGCAGTGGCTGAAACGCTAATCCAGAAAAGGAAAACCACCAAGAGGGCGGAAGCCGTTCGGGACAAAGTGAGGCCTGTGGTGGTCCCGTATATGCACCGGATCACCCATCAGCTCAAGAAAGTGGCAGGCAGGCATGGTGTCTCTATGGCGTTGTCTGCCCCGAACAAGCTTTCCAAGCTATGCTCCCGCTCCTGCGGTTTGAGCAGAGAAGGATGCCAAATACGACACGGTGTGACCTACGTCCCGTGTACCGTCGGCGTGGTTTATGCCATCCCGCTCTCGTGTGGTAAGACCTATGTCGGTCAAACTGGAAGATGCGTCAACGAGCGGCTCAGGGAACACGCGCAAAAGATTAACAAGAATGCAGATAAAGGAGCCCATCTTGTGGCTCACATTAACGCTTGCTGCAATTGTGAGGCACGATTTGAAGGGACGTCGATCCTTGGCAGGAGCCACAATGAGCATGCGCGGCTGGCATTAGAAGCCTATCATATCAGAAAAAGGGCTCATCTTTGCATAAGCGACACGTCTCTGTCTCTGCACTCATCTGAGTGCAGAATTCACGGAAGATTCACGGTTTACCGATGAACCTCCGCAGCCCAGTCATCATCATTAACTCCGTGGATATGCTGTGATTTTTAGGGGCGAAGCTCCTTAAGGCGGCACCCGTTCGTCCCTCGTAGTCGTCGTGGTCGTAGTAGTGAGTAACAAGTTCTACGCTTTGACCTCCAAGGTGGTGCCGGTGGGAGATTTCTCCTGTGCGTTGTTGAACAATAAAAAATTCGCAGCGTGCGCGTTAACTAAAAGCCGAATTCTTCTGTCTCTCATTCCCCATTAGCAGCCATTGGCATGTTCCAGTAGGAAACGTTAGTAGAAGTAGAAGTGTAAGTGTTAGCTAAAAGCCGACTTCTTCTGTCTCTCATTGCCATTAGCAGCCATTGTTTACCTCCAAGGTAGTGCCTGGTGAGATTTCTCCTGTGCGTGATTAAACAATAAAAATTTTGTTCAAAACGCCGTTGATTGATGAAATAAACCAACGAAAGACGCCAGATGTTTTGTAAAAGCAGAACGAAAGAACGCCAGATGTTTTTCTTAAAGTGTAGTAGTAGTAGTTCTATGTAGCCACCTCGCCCGATCGTCAAAGGGCGAGGTGGACCGGCAACGGCGCGAGGACCCTGCCGTACGAGAGTTAAATCACACTAAAAGACATACTTTGCGGGCGATACACTCTAGTGAGCTTTCAACTTTTCGTCTTAGTGTACATGATAAAGAAATTATTTCTACGAAAAACGCAAGGCACACCTTGAGCAATATGTTTGGTTTTGGGACGCTAAATGGAACCATGAGGCGATGCGAAGCCGGATCACTTGCACGATCGCGTTCCGTTGGCTTTCGTTGGGCATGCTACCGACCTCGCGTCGTGGAACGCGCGTCCTGTCTTCCCTCTAGCCTTGCCTTTAATTCGCACAGGGCGAGCGGGGAATGCGGTCGCTCTTGGCGCTCTTTCGCTCGGGAGCGGACTTCTTTCTTGCATTTCACCGATCACAAGTGATAATGAAGGGACCACGTAAACCAACAGTACAATAAAAGTTTGATGTTTAATATATACACGATGTTTCACACTCTTTATATTATGTACTGGGCGCATTCCACGGAAGAGTTTCACGGTTTACAGATGATTCCCTCCGTAGCTTCGCCCCACTCATCATCATTCACCCCGTGGATATGCTGTGATTTTTCATTTTTCCTTGTTTTACAATAGACGCGATTCGTGAAATGAGTTGCGAAGATGCAGTCATTTAATAAATCGTCAAGCTCCCTTTGAAATTCTACGGAAGCAAATTGAGATAAAAGGATTTTGCAGAAAATGTACAGAATCAATATGCCATTTCTGCGATTGTGATTGATCAGATACTATAGAAGTATTCCTCGGATTGTTGCAATGTCCGCCAGAGCGATTCTTGCGGCTTTGCTAGATAGCAAGTGACCTTGCTCTGGTGTGTTTCGGCTCCAGCACCTGTGCCTGTCGCCCTGAAACGGTTGTCGTTGATAAACGGTAGCGCTTGCGTAAAGCTTACTCCTAGTATTTCGCGGAGTACTTTGTATCGCGTACCATTTGTTCTAAACGCACGTCGGCTTAAAGGGACCCTCTAACACTTTTCCTGACCTCATTGTTTTACAGTTTTACTTTCGGGTTGCGTAAACTGGAGGCTGAAGAGATCAGTGCAGCAAGAACGGCAGCGGTAGGGGCACGCATGTCCGAAGTTATTCAGCCTAGAACACTCAAAATACAATAAAATGGAGGCCTACCCTCAACTCGATTTTCGCGGGGTCACCAGACCACGTTTCACTCGCCCTGTGACGTCTGATGGCGCCCCAAAAATGAACTGAAAGATCCTACGTACGTGAGATCGGGGGCGTTTATACTAAAGGTTCGATGAGAGTTATGACGACTTGCAGCTCACTTTAATTTTACATGTACGCTGTGAAGTTTCATTGTTTAATCACGCGCAGGAGAAATCGCACACACGCACTACCTTGGAGGTCAAAATCCAGTGCCTATATATACGGGGTGTTCAGTGAACGGTTGTGCAGCGCGAGCGGTCGGTTTTTTCAATCAAGACGCTGCCGCGACGCTGCCTCGCGACGCTGCCTGCGTCGGCGCCGATGCGCCTCGGGGCAAGATAGGGGGGGGGGCGTAGGAGAGGAGAGGGCGATACATATCACGTACTGTCGCAGCGCATTGTCTTTAGGGAGCCTTCATGTGTGCACGCCCCCTCCGTTTTTAAGACTGGTTACACACTACTACGACGGGGACGAACGGGAGCTTCGCCCCTAAAATTACACCATTTCCCGCTAAAGGGGACCATGAGGCGATGCGAAGCCGGAGCACTTGCACGATCGCGTTCCGTTGGCGTTCTTTGGGCATGCTACCGACCTCGCGTCGTGGAACGCGAAGAGGAACGCTACGCGCGTCTCGTCTTCCCTCTAGCCTGGCTGTTAATCCTCACAGGGCGAGCGGGGAACGCGGTCGGCAGGCGTGCGAGAGAGGGGCAGTGTATGAGAGGAGAGAGAGGGGGAGCGGACGCGCATGCGCTGGTGCTCATCGCGGCGTTGCGCAGGGGAGAATTTCGGCATGTCTAGCCCGCGTTTCAGAGGACGAGTGGAAAGGGGGAGGGGAGAGGGGAAGTGGAGGGGGAAATGGGAGAGGGGAATGGGGAGAAGGGAATTGGAGAGTGGGAGGGGAGAGGTTGGGTGGAGAGGGTATGCGCATGCGCGGTAAGGGTGGTCACGCCGCACACCACCAGCACCACCGGATTGAGCTCCGCCATAAGATACTTCGCATCTAAAAAAAGTATCCGGCAGATCCCACGCCTTGGTGGGAATCGGTGTTATACGAAGCATTCAGCGAGCAGTTGTCTATGCTGCATGGTTTGGCTTTGAGCCAAGCATTAGGAGGTGGATCGACGCGTTTTTGTAATCGTAGTAGGCGGGTGCACATCGTGGCCTTACCAGACACGTCGACTACACTGGCGTTTAAAGGGTAACTTATGGTCTCACGTAACGTCAGCACTTACTTTAGGGCACAGACGTGAGTATTATCGAAACGAAGTGCACTTTACGGTGTGTCGTTGTGAATATCATACGTAACTTTTGTTAGCGTATTCTCCGTGGTCGAGCAGCGCTTCAATATAGAAATCATAGGAATGCGAGTGAAATGTTTATTAGACTTCTATGAAAGCGGAGCCAACACTGGAACCACAATTGACGTTAACTCGGCATGACGCCTGTATCGTAGAAGTATATATACAATGTTTATTGCTTTGTTAGAAAATTAGATAGCCAGCACTGCAACCACAATTGATGCTGCACCGACATTACGCCTGCATAGGGTCTTCTTATAAAGCTGTCTCAAGACGTGGTGTGGCTGAATACCTGACTGCCACGCAGAATACTTGGGTTCGATTCCTGTTGGGATCCTGAAATTTATTCTTTCAATTCGTCGGGTCAATGCTGCCGATGTCAGTTTTTCTTTACGCTGTCGCATGTAATATACCAGCGCCTGTTCTCGCCGTTCCTGGGAAGATATATACTGTCAATCTCCTGTGGCGCATACCCGCTTACCGTATACGGGTATGTGCCACATGTGCATCGAGGAAAGGGTTTGAAGACGTACGCGGCAGGATTTTCACGTTATTCATCTCATGACCAGGCAGTCATATTTGTCAAAACCTCTTACCCTCCCATTCCAATTTTGGTCTACACCAAGTTAAGGAGGCGATCATGAGAGCACCCAAACGTAGGCGGCTAGATGATAGATAGATAGATAGATAGATAGATAGATAGATAGATAGATAGATAGATAGATAGATAGATAGATAGATAGATAGATAGATAGATAGATAGATAGATAGATAGATAGATAGATAGATAGATAGATAGATAGATAGATAGATAGATAGATAGAAAGAAACGCTCAAAGTGTCAAAGGTTTGCTAAGAAATGCTTCGCATTTAAAAAGTACGGGGGATGAAAAGAAGTTCATTAAACTCAATCTAGCAAAAATGTGATTTTATGAAGCTTTCGAACAAAAGACTAGACTTTAGCCTTAAAATACACGCGGATCTTGTTTGGGAGTTGTTTAATTATACATGCGGCTGGTTCTTTCGGCGCACGTCTATGCATCTCAGAGCGCTCCTAGGCGCTCTCAACTCCGACATTAGAGCCTTTGAGATGTTCCCTGATTAGACCGAGATGTGATCACGTGACTCCTCCAGCTTTCGTGTTGCCATGACGTCAGCCACGCTGCATGCACGGTGAGCCTGCGCGCCATCTTCGTTGGCTACGGAAGACGTGGTGATGTGCATCCTCTTCCGGCCTGCGATTTCTCTGGTACGACCTTGCTCTGTTCCTTTTGTTTTTGCTTTGTCTCCATTGACAAAAATCAATATCATCAAGTTGGTTACATTTTGTTTGCCATGAAATGGTGTTTCGGCTAAGTAGAGTTCAATATCATCATCCTCATCATCAGGCTGACTACTCCCACTGCAGGGCAAAGGCCTCTCCCACGATTCTCCAATTAACCCGGTCCCGTGCTTGCTGCGGCCGCGTTATCTTCGCGAACTTCTTAATCTCGGGTGGAGTTATCAACATTTTCTTCTTTCTGTGGAATTTATCACTACGGCATGACACTTGTCATCCTCACAAAATACATTGTAAGACCCTGAGCTACTTCCTGAAGTCAATTATCACATGCAGTTTTGCAGCTACAATGCGGTGTTTTCTCATATTCACATACGCTCCAAGCGCCCGCGCTAAACTATTATCTTCCAGGTTATATACTGCTGCCTGCTGTGGTCGTGGCGCCAAATTGACAATGTCTTGCTCCACGCAATAACATCACACCTCAACAAGGTCATGTGTTGAAGACTCGTCCTGCAAACAAGTATGTGGTGAACAGTGAAGCCTATAAATCAACGTAGTAGGAACCACTGTCTTGACATATAATGTGCCGGTACTGACACATTTGCAAATACAGTCTTCGCGCTCTGCAGGGAGCACAAGCTCAGACCCTCAGAATTTGCCTTGGTGTGCAATATATCCGACAGAAGCGACTATTGTCATCGCCCAGAACCAAACGATGCTAACGTGCATTGCAGTAGAAGTCCTCAGAGCTCACATTGGACATTTTTCGCGAGCTCATTGTGACAATGTTGTAGTACTGCCTTCCCAAAGGACAAATCATATTGTGCGATGATTTCTGACTATTCTGTGAACCTTTTGTCAGGCTTCACCTTCGCATCTGGGCCATTGATTACTCCTTGATGTTGCAGTCATTCCGCAGTGCGCCTAGCTGTACCTGAATTGGAAAGAAATATCTCGGCTGTCATCACTTGTTCTCAAAATGCCGTTTCTACTGCCGCACGGGGGGTATTTGTACCACGTACATGTTTGCACTCATGGTTTGACGATTATCCGGTATTCGTTTAGAGCAGGCATTGTCTCTGCCGGAGTTATAACCGTAAGCTTCAAAGCAGACCACCCAACGACATCGGCACCTGCTGAGCTTGCAGCTGTTCGCGCTGCGCTGTATATTGTATATCGCGAATGAAGTCATAATGTCATGGCGTCACCACATGGCGTCATAACATCAATCAATCGACTATGTATACAATCGACTAAGAAGAAAAGAAAGATGGCTTCGGCCGTGCGGTTGTCTTACGCAGCGGCACAAGAAACAGTGTTAATTTTCATGATCGACCAATCTTGCTCAATGAAACCAAGATGGGTGGAACGGAATCACGCGGCAGTGGTGCGTCCTGAGTCAGAGCGTTAGGCCTCGTTGTATTTAGAACTAATGGTAGACGATTCACACTACTCCGCACACTAGTTAAACCTGTGCGCCGCCGCGACCTCTTTTGCTCTCGCCGCTATGCGCTCCCGCCGAAGTCCCAAGACTGATTACGACGCTGCCGCCGCCGCGTAATAATTGCAGAGTGCCGCCGTGTGTCTTTACTGTTATTGCGAATGGGGAATCGGAAGATAAAATACATCACTGCACCGGAAGGTGCCGTCACTTTCTCTCCTCCTGAAGTGTCACGAGTATTGGGCGCGGGGCACACCATTGTAAAATCTGGCGCTGGAAACTCTGACGGGCTAGGCATAATCTGCGGCCGCGTCGTTTGCTTTGGGAGCACCGATGCGCGCTGAAAACGAAATTTTAAAATGCCACCTGCGCTGTAATTCTGATAAAGTGGGGAGGTATTCCCCCTTAGGCAATGCGCTTGACAGCACTTCGAGCACTGCAATATGCAGTCGCTGTCAATGAAGGCGTATTCTACGCTAGGCCAGTACTCGGTGCCGAAGTGTAGGACGTGCAGTCGCAACAGAAAAACATTGGCAAAAGTTCCAGGTGGCGGGAGTGCCGCGATTGCGACAAGCGGCGCTGATTTTCCCGAGCGCGCCGATATCGAGAGTTTCTAAGCACATTCCATTTTCGAAAGAAGGGCGGCCGGCGGAAAGCACTCCAACAAACAGCTTTTTCGGGGCAACTGCGATACGGATACGGTTGCTCGCTACTCCTGCGAAAAAAAATAAATGACAACAGAAATCATGTGCATAGCCACATCTGCCGATAAGCAAGGAACATGCGTTTCTTTGGAATATGGGCTTTCGGCTGGGTAAACAGCAAGATAGGCTGCTTTCCGCCGGTCCGCCCGCCACCCCTGCTTTCGAAAATGGAATGTGCTTGGCAGTCTCGCTAGTGGCGTGCTCGTGAAAACAGCGCCGCGTGTCGCAATGTTGCGGCTTCGGCCACCTGCCACTGGTCCTAATCTTTTTCCCGTTCCGACTGTACGCAACGGAGACATGGGTCAGTATTCTCAAACGATCGCGAAAGGCGATAGTATTGATAGTATCGCGTTTGGTACGTAGAATCTGATGCGTTGAATAACTGAAGAAACACTTGGCTGTGACGTCACTGCTGCACTCTCCGTTGGTGTTACGAATGTCTCGCAACACAGGAGTGAGCGTACCGCACGAGCGCAGAGCGCCCCGAGTGTGGCGTTTTCGAGCGTATGCTGGCTTCTACCAGTGGCCAGTCTTGGCTTTGGCTACTTGAACGAAATACGTGTTGAAAGTTCTTTCCAAGTTTTTTTTGGGCGATTCTTTAGAGCACAGTATAGTGATTAAATAACGCAGCTTTGTGTGAAATGCATTTTTGTTGAGAGTTTAACACGGCGTACCCGGAGAGTTCAGCCTCAGTGTGCCGCCGCAGCGACATCGTCTTAACATCTCAATATGTTGCCGGCGCGCGATAAAACACGCGAGCAACGCACGGTTCATGTTTCTGAAACGTTCAAACTACGAAAAACACATGCAGGCAAAGAACGAGTACTGAAAACACCCCAAGGTTATGCTCGCTGAAAGCTTCAGCGTAACAAATGCTGCGTACATCCACCGAGGATTGAATACTATAGAAGCTACCGTGTATGTCACTGAAAGGCTAGACCTCACCACCAGACGACGGTGGTAAGGCCTGTTCGTTTATTTCAGGCATGTCAGGAGCACCGTAGAGCACCGTCACGTCGACGGAAATACTAGATGGCGCCCTCACTTTTCCGGTTTTACTCAATAACCAATCAGCGCGCACCAAACACGGTACTTTGCGATTGTCGTCTTTTGCGATCGTTTGAGAATACGGCCCATGGTGTCACCCTTCACACGTGTCCGCAGGGTAAGAAGCTGCGTGAAGCTTGGATTTTCAACCTTAGAAATGGAGAATACCCCATCGCCTACAAGACGCGCATGCAACGAGGACTTACGCAAGGAAGATTTCTCCTTCGGTGTCGGGCTGCGCTGTTCGGTGATTAGCAGAAAGCGCTCACTAAGACGCTCGCCCGTGTACGTCTCCTTTTCACAGCAGTCACGAAGGCTACGGTCTTAACGTTTGGTGTACGCACGTTTTTATGCTGTACATAGTGGCAAGTTTACTGGAATGGAAAGGGAGCAGTAGGAATCATGTTGAAAAAGAAGGCACAGCATGTGGTCGTCACTGTCTTAGCCTCAATCAGTGAGTCTAAAAAATTAAAAAAAAAGCAGCGGGACATTGCTAGCTGAGAAGACGAATAAACGTAGAGTGCGGGACTACTCGAGTAATAAATAATAATATCTGGGGTTTAACGTCCCAAAACCAAGATATGATTATGAGAGACGCCGTAGTGGAGGGCTCCGGAAATTTCGACCACTTGGGGTTCTTTAACGTGAACCTAAATCTAAGTACACGGGCCTCAAACATTTTCGCCTCCATCGAAAATGCAGCCGCCGCGGCCGGGATTCGATCCCGCGACCTTCGGGTCAGCAGTCGAGCGCCATAACCACTAGACCACCGTGGCGGGGCTACTCGAGTAATAATGAGAATCAAGTGCCGTAGAAGTTACAAGAAAAAAAAAATTGATGATGGCGCGCGCAAGTCGTTGTAGGTGCCATTTTCTTTGAAGTTCTCTAGAAATTATATTTGGAAAGATTTGATGACGTCCATGCAACAACTCTTACCAGTGTATATAGTTATAGATGCTCACATACGCTGCGGCTGCGAGACCGCTTTAATTCAGGCTTCATTCTGGTAAACCCCATTTATTCATTCAGGCAGACCAATTGAAGAGGGGATGTCACACAGTTAGCCGTTTTGAAGAAAGAAGCTTGTTTGAGGATACCACATAGTGGCGACTGCGCTAGGTGCGCTCTATGTACGCATTTTGTAAATAGCTAGCCCCTTAAGCAATTCTGTGCTTTATTTTTCTCCAAAGCTATCATTTTTACTGTAAAATCTTCCAACGTTTCGAAAGTATTCACAGATACGTCCGGGAAGGCTTCCGCTTCGTGCTTTCGTAGAGCGCAGAAAGCCAAACATACGAGCTGCACCCCGCACTACCCTAAACTGCAGGCAAGACAGGGGCGCCCGATAGAGGGCGACAACTTAACTCCTCGCCCCCACTTGCATGACCTCAACGCTGCAGCGTCCTCCAGCAAAAGATGGCGACGTCCCAAGTCACTGGATAGTATTTCCTTTGAGTATTGGGCCTACTGCACTATGCAGAGATAATTAAAAGAGATAAATCAATATGCCGATGCGTTTGCGCACTTCGTTCCTTTAATAATTACTCGGTATAAATCGGTAAATAAATATAAAAATAAACACCATGAACAAGGCGCTAGATAATTGTACTCTTCCGACGGACGAACTATTTACAGCGGAGACGATGCAGATTTCCTGAAAAAAAAAAAAAATAACGGGAAGGTTGCATTAAATAGCGCAAAGCTTCGCACAGCAAAGCTGGTCGTTCCTCAGGTGTTTAGGCTAACGCCGATTGGTGCTATGTTGTAACTGGTTTTTGCTAGGTTTTGATGAGGGCGAAAGTTTGTTGTAGGTAGGTTTTCCTATGTTGTAACTAGGTTTGGTATGTTGTCAGCAGGCTTTCCTATGTTCTAAGTAGGTTTTGCTTGAAGAGCGACCATCTGCGATGTGTCAGCTTGGCGCGACTTAGTGCAAACTTCCCGCTATCTATTATTTTTAATGAATCACCGAGGCAGTGCCAGTGGCAGAACCGTTTTATTCGCATCAAGCCGGGTAAGTCATGTCGTACTGATCTTCTTCCCGTTCGTCATCGTCTTCGTGCCACCCAAGCAGCACCGGGAATTATTGTGGAAGATCTTCGTCGCCATTAAATGCTTCGACCATCTCTTCTTCATTGTGTACAGGCATAGCGTAGCTTCCTCTGAAGGCGCAATGCTAAACGGACAGCGGAGCTGATGACACCTATGTGGTCCTGGCTTTTGCTGTTTTGCTGAATTTTGCAAATTTTCGCTGTCTCTTCCGTTACCTTTTTTCCCTGTCTGTTTATTGTTTGTCTTTCTTTCTCTGTTTATTTCCATTTATTTCCCCCTCTCTCTATCTTTCATCTTTTCTCTTTTTTCTATCTACCACTGTATTTCTTTCTGTATCTTTCTTCGATCTTCTTTCTTTCTTTCTTTCTCTTTCTGCATTTCTTCCTCTTTATTTCTATCTTTCTCAATCTTTCTGTGCTTTGCTTTACTGGTTATGTCTGCCCTCCTCTTTTACCTCCTCCTCACCATCACATCTCTCCTCCTCACACTCACTACTCTTTCCCACCCCATTGCTATACTATGCTCTATGCTATACAACACCATGCTAGGCTCTGCTAGAATGTCGGGATAGCCGAGTGGTTATGACGCTCGCCCTCGGGTGGAGGATATGCGAGTTCCAATCCAGACTCCTGAAGAATTTTTTCCAGCAAGAATTTGTCTCATTTCGTTTCTTTGTATCTTTCTATCTATCGCTCTCTTATTTGTCTCTTTTTGTATTTAAACACTCTCTGTATTCGTTCTCTAACCCATCAGGGTCATTACGGGCCCCGCCGGGGTAATCAGCGCACGTGTCTTGGGAGCGAATCAGAACAGGACGAAGAGAAAGACAACGAAGAGAGCGCGTGCTGGTTCATGATGATGATAGTTTTGAGTCACGACAGATAATTTAGGCCGAGCTATAACAGCTTCGCTGTTAAAAACATGCTGCCATGGTTTCTGCATACGATCTTTTTTTCTAAATTCAAGGGACTACTTTCCCTTCCCAACAGCTCTGTAATCTCGTAACCGCTCATAAACACTCAAGCTCCACTTTAGCGCAGGCCGTTGTCAAGAGAAACCATTCTGGAATGTCGTCCTGAATTGTCATCCCCAATAATTGCATTTTTCATTGTTACATTTTTTCATGACAACAAACTTCCACAAGCGACAGTGACCTAATGGTTATGTCATACACCGCTCAAGGCTGGCGGTCTGTGACATTCTCAGAGAGCGCCCCTATTCTATCTTTTCATTCTTTACACCTGCAACTCTCAATCTACCGGATCCCTTTCCCCGGTGTAGGGTAGCATGCCGGCTATTCTAAACTGATTTCGAACACTGCCTTTGCACTCACTCCTGTTGTCCTTACTTCCTTGTCACCGTGGCACACTGAAATCACCGCCAAGTGTTCGATCGGACGGATTTCACACGCAGGAGCGCTTATTAAGGCGAAAGCCTTGGACGCTCCATCAAACCTGAAAATTCACCTTTGGCGTCCAGCGGCGCCGGCCTCAACATGAGGGACGCAAAAAATCATAATCACGTGAAGATGTTACCATGTTAAGTCATCATGACGTCAAAGATCGACGAAATTTGCGATGTAAGCATGACGTTTTTGAGGCGTCATGCTAACGTCACTGTGACGTCACATAACGTCATCATGTGACATCGCCACTTTATGAAAGGTGGGCCGCTCGCGGAGGCAGTGCAAAACAAGGTAAGGGGCAGAAAGGTTTCGAAGGAGTGCGTGCGACGGTTGCTACATCGACTGACGAGAAAAAGATGGCTTTCGCCTGCGTGTCGTCTTATACCCTAGTAACACGGGCACGCTGACCTCAGCTACGACGAACTACAGTTAACCGCAGTTAACTACAGTTACTACCAACTGTAGTTGGCACCTGTTACACGGGAAAAGCTGTCGATGGTTTTCGGCTGTGAAGCAGGTCACGTGATACACAGCTTCACGAGTAAAGATAGAAGTATTTAGCGGCGTTTCATAAATATACTGGCAAAGAAAATATATTTCCTTTAAAATAAATACTTCCTGTTTACACCTGCAGTCCAAGAGCATATTGCATCACGTGTTTTGACAATGTTTGGCAGAAGTTTAGGCTGGTGCTCGCAACTATAGGCGAAGTCGTAGCGAAAGCCAAGACAATCCATTGTCTGGCATGTTTACCGTGTGTAACCGTGTGCGGTGCGTGATTTGTTTGCCGTACTGTTTCATGTATCAGCATCTTAAGCGTAGAGACAGATCAGTTGACGCGCTTTGGGAGGACGTTTCGGCCTGCATTGGAACCATGCTGCCTAGGAACGCCGATATGGGTGCCGCCATTTTGTTAGTTAGCTTCGTGTAACTGAAGTCGTCAACCTCAGTTCGGGGCAACCGCGTTTAGAGAAATAACTGCAGTTAGGCTTTCCGTCTAACTGGATGTAACCACAGCTTGCTGCAACTGAGGTTCGTCGTAACTGAAGTTAGCGTGCCCGTGTAACAACGGTATTAGGCGAATCTATAAGGGACCTTGTGAGTTTTTTTAGGCGCTCAAAATTCTACCCGAAGTATACCACTTACGGCGTGTTTCATAATCACGTCGTCGTTTTCGCACGTAAGAGCCGCCTAATTTATTTATCTCTGAACGTGCTAAGATCCATGCTCGTGATCTTCAAGTCATTCTCGCTTTTTAAACAACCACAGCTGCACTTCGAACGCGGGCCGCGGTAGCGGAAACATAGTGTCCCGGTGGTGTGTCTTATGTTGTTAAAGTGACGGCGACCTCGCTTAAAGGGACACTAAAGAGCAAAACGAATTTTCTCATATTGTCACCAGGCTAACTGATTGATGGGAGAAGACACAGGGCAAAGATACAAAATAGGAACGTTTACTTTAGAACGAGGCCGACACCGAAAAGCGCGTGCACACCGATCAACTTCGATGTTCTCTTTCAAGGGGCTGGCCACTACGGTTGCCAGCCTACCTCGCGTCAATTCCCCCCTCTCAAGAGCGACCGTCCCGGTCCATGGGTTTAGGGTGCAAGAAGAGAGCACTAGGGAGAAAGGTGGTTCCGTGAAGAAAAAAAAAACCAAGGTAACGTAGTACAATATTCAAATGGGTTTCGAAGTGTCGGTTATCACTCGCGAGCGTGGTACGGCTTCATCCGTACGACGTGAACAACCTCAGCACGTGGACGTCGTCGGCTCAAACTCGGGTCAGAGCTTCTGGGCACCACCTCGTAATTCACATCACTGATGCAGCGCACAACTTCGTAAGGGCCAAAATTGCGTCGTAACAAATTCTCCGAGAGCCCACGATGTCGGATAGGTGTCCGCACCCACACATAGTCACCCGGTTGGTAATGAACTTTCCGTCGGCCAATGTTGTAATGGCGAGCGTCGTTGTCCTGCTGCGTGCGAATGCGGTTCCGAGCAAGCTGGCGAGCTTCCTCGGCCTTCTGAATGAAGTCGTCAACGTTGTCATTACTGCTGGTGTCGTGTTCTATTGGGAGCATGGCGTGTAACAGTGTTGTGACGCGACGTCCGTAAACAAGCTCGAATGGTGTAAGCTCGGTGGTCTCTTGCACAGCTGTATTATAAGCAAACGTCATATACGGCAAAATTTGATCCCACGTTTTGTGCTCCACATCCACGTATATAGACAGCATGTCAGCCAGTGTTCTGTTTAATCGCTCCGTCAAACCATTGGTTTGGGGATGATAGGCTGTGGTCTTCCGGTGGTTGGTGTGCGTTAGCTTGGCGACCTGCAGCAATAACTCCGCAGTAAATGCTGCTCCGGGATCAGTGATGAAAACAGTCGGTGCACCATGACGCAACACGATGTCGTGGACAAACAATCTGGCGACTTCGACAGCAGTTCCCCTGGGCACAGCTTTTGTCTCCGCATAGCGAGTTAGATAGTCGGTTGCCACGATTATCCATTTGTTTTCCGAGGATGACGTAGGAAATGGACCGAGAAGATCCATTCCCACTTGCTGGAACGGCGCTGGAGGCGGATCCAAAGGCTGGAGGAAGCCGGCAGGCTTGACGGGTGGAACTTTACGCCTCTGACAGTCACGGCAGGTCCTGACATAGCGATGAACTGACGAATATAGCAGTGGCCAGAATTATTTTTGGCGTATGCGCGCTAATGTCCTCGCAAAGCCTAAGTGACCGGCAGATGGGTCGTCGTGGCACGCCTGTAAAACTTCCCCACGCAGTGCCGGCGGAACGACGAGGAGAAAGGTTTCCTGGCTGTTTTCGAAATTTTTCTTGTAGAGAACATTGTTCCGTAGGCAATGCGACGTCAGTCCTCGTGAGAACGGGCGTGGGACGACAACGTCAGCTCCCTGAAGATAGCGGATGACAGAAAGCAGCTCAGTGTCCTCACGTGATGTTCAGCCATCCGCACCACGTCGACGAAGCCAAGAAAACGGCGAACTCTCTTCCATGTCAGATGATGTCACGGGTATAGGGGCACGCGTAGGCAGTCAGCATTGGTATGCTTTTGTCCGGATCGGTAGACGACAGTTATGTCGTACTCTTGAAGACGAAAGCTCCAACGAGCGAGGCGGCCTGATGGATCTCGGAGATTGGCAAGCCAACAAAGCGAATGGTGGTCACTGACCGCTCGAAATGGCCGACCGTACAGATAGGGTCGAAACTTGCTGATGGCCCAAACGACTGCTAAGCACTCTTTTTCGGTGGTAGAGTAGTTAGCCTCTGCTTTTGTGAGACTGCGGCTCGCGTAAGCGATGACACGTTCTGCGCCGTCCTGCCATTGAACTAGAATGGTTCCGTGTCCTACGTTGCTAGCGTCCGTGTGAACCTCAGTTTCCGCAGTATCGTCAAAATGTGCCAGCACTGGAGCTGTTTGAAGTCGCTTGCGTAACTGTACGAAGTCCTGTTGTTGCTCTTCCGTCGGCACGAAGGGTACATCTTGTCGCGTTAGTCTCGTAAGAGGTTTCGCAATTTTGGAGAATCCTTCTACCAAACGACGGTAGTAGGCGCAGAGGCCAAGGAACCGCTGGACAGCCTTCTTTGTCTCCAGGACGAGGAAACTCAGCAACGGCAGTCAGCTTCTCTGGGTCTGGTCGAACACCGTCAGGGCTCACCCCGTGACCTAGAAACTTGAGTTCCTGGTAGCCAAAGTAGCACTTTTCGGGCTTGATAGTCAGGTTTGCCTTGCGTATTGCTGTGAGTACGCTTTTTAGCCGTGTGAGGTGTTCGTCGAACGTGCTTGAGAACACAACGACGTGGTCCCAATATACAAGACACGTCTGCCACGTTAGACCAGCGAGCACAGTGCCCATAATTCTTTGAAATGTGGCGGGAGCGGAACAGAGACCGAAAGTCAGTACTTTAAATTCGTATAGCCCGTCGGGAGTCACGAACGACGTTTTCTCACGGTCGCCCTCGTCAACCTCAATTTGCTAGTACCCTGACTTGACCTCTAATGGTGTAAAGAACTGAGCATGGCGTAGACGGTCCAAGGCGTCATCAATCCGCGGCAGGGGACAAACATCGCGTTTGGTGACTGTTAAGTCGTCGGTAGTCAACGCAAAAGCGAAGCGTGTTGTCTTTTTTCTTTACTAGTACCACAGGCGACGCCCACGGACTTGTCGACGGTTAGTATTATATTAATATTAGTAAAGTACTTTTTCACGATACCAAAAAACCGCGCTTGCTGCGAGAAGACGCTTAGTAAGCGAGAAAACGCGCAAAAACAAAATGTAGGTGGCGACGCCACCTTGAAAGTTTCCGCACCATTAGCCGTGACGTCACATGTTTTGACGGCGCCTACTAGGGACTGCGTAGTTCCTAATCGGTAAAAATGAAGTACATTCTCCTCTGAGGGGGTCATAGATATGGGGCAATTTTGTTGAGGCAATGGCGCCAAAATATGATAAATACACCTTGAAATCCGTGATGTCACGCGGGGAGATTTCGGCACAAAATTCCAAAATGAACCTTTGAGCTCGATTTGCTCCTCCATTAATAAACCTATGGCGGCGAAACTAACGAGATTAGAGTTCTCAGAGCACAATTTATCCGTCTAAACCGAAGCATTGTTTCTCTTTAGTGTCCCTTTAAGGCCATTGACGACGAAGAATACAGGCGCCAGAGCATTCACCGTTCGACAGCTGCATGCGGATGACGACTTCTCTTTCTTTTTACGGCGCAGCCGTGTATGTCTAAGTTCTGCCAGATAGCGTGCGCGGCCAACAAGACGCCTAGAACATGTTTTCTTTGCCCCTCACCACTTCACAAACGCCCAGGCGTCTTTCGCAAGTGTCGCGATACTTGGCGGCGCCACTTCCCACCAGGGTTGCCACTGACTTTCGAGTAAATGTCGCCAAACGAAGAGCAAAAAGTCGCCAAAAGTCGCCATTTTTTTACAAATGTCGCCAAAGAAGTCGCCATTCTAGATATGTGCGGTATACCTAGTAATAAAAGTTTCCACTCACGTATAGCCCCGTGGAATATAGTACCATCCAAGACCCTGAAATTATGTTGACGTTTCTCAATGCCAGTCGTTTCGCCCGCTTCACCATGGGAGTGCGTAGTGCTGCTTCGCCGACTAGCCGCAAGATGTGCGTGGTGGCGCAAGGGTGAATGAATGAAACGCTCATGATATCCTTCCATCCCTGTCCGCTTGTTTCAAAGGTAAAAGTGTGGTAAACCTTGGGCGAAAACCGCGAAAGCGTTGTTTCTGGACAGCTTTACGTACCCTTATATGAATTAAAACTATTAAAAGGTTTATTGAAGGTAACACGACAGAATTCTTACAGGAACCGATCATTAGTGAGTATTACACCTTTTCATTGTGAACTAATATGATACCGGACGCCACTGACTCTTTCATAAAGTCAGCTATATCTACACCCGTCAATCTGATGCGTTATTAATGATCGGGTAGACAATGTAAAATGTTATATAGCAATTGTTTTTATTGAACACGCTCACCGAGAACAGTGGAAAATGCCTCAATAAATATTTTTTTATTGCACGAATAGCCGCGTATCCGCCTCTCTTCGCTATTTCAAAACAGTCTTTACGAGCTGAATTGGGGGTACTGCAACAGTGAATAAGTCACCAAGCTATTCAAAACAGTTGGAGCTTTGGCGGAACAAATGGTCGGAACAGGCGGCCAACCCGTCGTCTAGCCCCTTCAGAAGCGAAACTTTAGAGAAGATTAAAGCACCTAAAGCCATAAACTTATAGTCAAACACTGCCCCCTCGCGGTTTGCAAGGCAGTCCGCTGACTTACACTTTGCTAGAATGTCGCTGGGGGACTTTCCAGTACCTCCTGCATCTAATGAATTGAGGAGATACACACGAGTTACATGACGGACATACCGAATGACGCGTAATATGCACATACTACTCGTGGGTCTAAACCCAAGAAAAATACAGAGAATGTTGCCGCTCAATCGTTGGGAAGACACTGAGCTTAGGATGCATAACTCAATGGAGACATAAGCCGAAAATCGCCAAAAATTCGCCATGTCGCCATTAATAATTTTAGGTCGCCACGGGCCTCTCAAATTCGCCAATTTGGCGAAAAGTAGCCACCATTGGCAACCCTGCTTCCCACCGACCGTTCTGTCCCTGTGTATCGTGATTTAGACATCGCGCGAGCGCTGTTATCACCCGCTGTCCTTTGAACTCGCTTTGGGACAAAGACGTGTCGTTCGCTCGGAGGAAGAAAAGCGGGAAATAAACGCGCCCTAACGCGCAAGGAATAGCGAGTGCACACGAAAACTACGTGCAGCCGCAGCGATTTTATGATCACCGCACCGGAGAACATGGAAAATGTAGCATGGCCGACATTACTGAAGCTGCAGCCAATGCCACAGGCAAACCCACAGCACAATTCACAGCACAATCAAGAGTGACTCCACAATAGTGGCAGCAGACATTGACCGAATCATCCACAGCGCTGGTTCTCCACGACTTGAAACAGGAAATACCAGGACATTCCTGCGATACTTCGACCTTTTGTGGACACCATTCTCATGCGTTTGAATAAGCTAAATACTCCGACAGCCCGAACTACAACTGCTGAAGGTTCTTAGTCTAGATTTTTCAGCACTTCAGTAATCACCATAGATCTCAACAGCCTCCTTAAAGGGCACGATCCTCCAATCAGATGTGAGAGCTCTGAAGTCGTGTAGTGCAGAGACGCTCCCGCCTTGGTGACGAAATGTACCCTTTTGTACATGAAGTGCCCTCCTTCTCTATCTTTTTATCTTTCTAATGCCAATTTTCTTATCGCCATCGCAGGGTAGCAAACCGTACACTCGTCTGGTTTAGCTCCCTGCCTATCCTCTTCTTGCTTTCTCTCTCTCATATTGCTTTCCCCGCGCGACTGTTGGTTTTCTCTAAGTCATAAAAAAACGATAACAACTAACCTGTATTCAATCATATCCCGTTCAGTCACTAATCAATTTGATGAGTTTTACAGCAAGCCTCAAAAGGAAAGACTGGAGGACAAGCCCAATACGGACCCGTCTCTACAACAGTGGGACCAACCAAAGAGAGGAATGGAAAGCATACACAAGAGAGACGAGAGGAAACAAAAGAATGGAAGACTTGTTAGTCAAAACGAGCTCATCGGGGATCCATTGTATAGAAACAGTTGTAAGTCAAGACGAAGAGAAACCGTAGTATGTAATCTAGATAATATTTCCCTTAGAGGTGGTTTCGCTAGGTGGTGGGATCAAATTTGTTTCTATTTTCTCTTTTAGGGGCGAAGCTCCTCTTAGTCTAACCTTGTCACGCGTCCGGCGTCCGGCGTAACCGGCCCATCACCGATCCTTTGCAAACTGCCCACTACTTCGTCTTTGCAAACATCCCACTACGATCCATCACCGATCCATTACTTCACCGACCATAAAGCCGTTATAATGAAGGGGTAACGGAAGCCACCTTTGCAAACTGTCCACTACTTCGTCTTTGCAAACATCCCACTACGACCCATCACCGATCCATCACTTCACCGACCATAAAGCCGTTATAATGAAGGGGGAACGGAAGCCACGCCTAGCTACCACTTACGATTAATAAAATTTCTTGTATAAATATATACAGTGTTTGTCACATCTTTGATGATGTACTGGGCTATCGCTTTGATTACTGCTGGGCGAAAGCACTAAAGATTTCACAGTGTAACCATGATTGCTTCAGGAGCTTCGCCCAAGCCCTCCATTAATCACCCGTAGATATGCTGTGAATTTCTTTTAATCGAAATTTTAGTACATCTTGTTTTTTATCTAATTTGTCGATTTTGACCTGCGATACTTAGGTGGCGCAGGCTGGGCGTAGTTTTTTTATTTAAATTTCATTTATTTTCTCCCAACTCCACTTTAATGTAATGTATTGCTATTGCGTTCCCTTTGCCAGGGCTATTGTTTTCCGATCTAGTGCTATTGCTTCTGTAAGTTTCGCGGTTCATTTCCCTTCGTTTCACCATTCCCCTATTATCTATCGCAATGCCATATTGTCGCTGTCACATCATACCGAACCATTAAAATAGTGAAATTTCTTTTATTGAAAGGCTCTTAGATGCGCTCCCCAGCGGCGATAACACGTCACGTGGATATAATGCTTGGTAAACTCAAATAGAACCCACCTATGTATCCCGTAATGAGGATCGCTTAAACGATTTGTGAAAATTCCCAATGATTTTACACTTCGCAATGAGTGTCTCATGGTCAGTGTTACATACTGCCAAAGGCACACCTGTCAGCGCCAGAGTCGCATGTTTTGCAGTGACTGAGTCAATTAACGTTCCTCTGATAGGGGTATATAGGGTGTCACGCCTGAGAGAAGCATCTCACCTTTAACTTCACTATCATTTAATCAATGAAACATCACACCCAGTTTCTTCCAACCATATGCCGTCGTTTCACAATTCCCCTAGTATCACAATACCATATCATGGCTATAAACCGTACCAAAGTATGTAGAGTAGTGGGACTTGCCCAAAACCTCTGGCACGTACCCCCTACGCTAGTATGATACCTTCTTCATTTTTAGTGAACAGGAGGTGAGTAGGGGAGTTTGCCCAATTTCTGTGGCACATACCCGCTAAGAGCTGCGTCACCAGCGATACGCCGAATCGGCGGGCAACGGGTCGAGTAAGAACAGCTTCGCAGTTTAAATAAACATGGAGTTCGCTTCGTCTTCGATTCTTCTTAGGCGACTGCATAAGGGAGAATAGAGAGTTGGAGAATTCGGGTCCCAAGGAGCTTGGGCACCACGAAGTTTGCGAGCCGCCAGGGCGCATGCGCAGAAACCAAGCCAATCTTGGGCTCTTGCGCTCGCATTGTCCCAAGGCCCAAAAGCCGAAAAATGGCGTGGGTCCCCAAGGCGTCTTGGGTCGCCAGCGAGACGAAGTAGACGCAGAGCGGGACACGACGCAGTATGGCCCGCGTCTCCAGTCATTTTGATTTCGCGAAGTGCGGCGCCCCGAGCGTTTGTCCCAATGCAGCCTGCGTTTGACCCAGTTCTCAAACTCTGCTGACCCTCCGAACGCAAGAGCAGCCTACACAACACAGCTTGGTGACTGTTGGGTGTCGGGTGTCTCAGCTTGCGGCTGCTTCTGCGAAGAACTGATAGACAGAGCGGACAAGGCAACGGTGAGTTAAGGCAACTTTAAATACATATCAACAGAGGCGTTACATATTCGGCACTGGGGCCGACCGCTTATGCGGCTCGCACTGAGGTACGACGACGACCCGGGATTTCTTCGTTCGCTCAAATCTCAAAGCAAACATAGCGGGAAGATACATGCTTCCCAGTCACATTTGTGCCCATAACAAAGAGCTTTCAGTATATGTTTCAGAACTGAATGCATACGCTCTACCGGATTAGACTGCGGGTGATGGATCGAGCTGTGCGTCACCTTGATTCCGCATTTATTCAAAAATGTAGAAGTAAGACAACTGGTGAAGACGCTGCCATTGTCGCATTGAATTTCAGAAGAAAATCCGACACGCGCGAATATCGAGAGCAGAGCATCCACGACGTAAGAAGAATTGAGCTCCCTAGGAGGTACCGCTTCTGGAAATTTCGTTGCTGCACAGAGGACCGTCAGGATGTATCGACAACCTTGCGTTGACTCCGGCAACAGCCCAACAATGTCATTACTAGGCGCCGAAAAGGTTCTGTTATAACTGGCACAAGCTTCATGGGCGCCTTCCACCTGTCCGTGGATTTCCCCACCCTCTGACATGTGTCGCGAGAGCGCACAACGTCTTCGGTATCTTTCCAGGATTTCGGCCGCTAGAAGTTAAGGGAAATTCTTGCCTTGGTCTTTTTCAAACCGAGATGCCCTGCCCACGCGTTTTCGTGCGCAAGTTCCAATAGCTGGCGACGATACTTTGCGGTATCAAGAGTTGCTCATACTTGCGACCTTGTACATCTGTGCTCGAATGAGCGTCGCTCGATCAACCCTGGACAGCTCACACCAGCTTTCAGCTACAGGTTTGAGCGTACTGCCCGCCTCGACCAACGGTGCCACTTCGGTTTCTCTGACGACGCCGACGACGCTACCCGCTTCAGCTGCAGGCGGCTCTAGTAACCCACCCGGAGAGTTTTTTTTTTCCGAGGCTCGGTCGACTCGCTGCCAAGCTGACGCAGCTGGGCCGCTTTTGCAGGTGGTGTTGTACTACATGGAACGAGATCAAGTTCCTGTGAGAGCTTCCGCGCTTGCGATCGCGTGAGGGCAATGCACGCAACGCTGGGAAAGAACGATTTACCCTGCTCTTTGAGAAGCTGCTCCGAGTTGTTCGAAAAAAGATCAGGAAAAAAATCTGCAAGAGCAGCAGACACAGCCGCTTCGGTGTAAAGCTTACCAAAAGAGCCTCCAATGATCACCGTAGCGATCGGTAAGCAAGTGGTATGCTCCTCGGCGACTTGCTTAAATCATACGCATTCTCCTGTCAAGTCGTTCGGAGACACAAGCGAAGGATGAACAACGTCCATAGTTGCCGCTGAGTCTCGAAGTGCTCGACACGTTTTCCCATTGACGCTAATCTCCCGAATATACGGTTCTAACAACCGCATATTCTTTTCTGATTCACGGATCGTTGCAAAAGCAACCTTTTGTTTACAATTTAACGCGATGTGCTCCTCTTTTTTGCAATTGTAACACATTAGCGGCTTGCGTGATTCAAACGCCCGTGTTGTATCAGTGCGCTGTTTGGGAAGCTCACTCGACTTCTGCGCTTCCGTTTGCACTTCCCTCACAATCTCCCTCGTACAAAACGGGTCTTTTCTGAAATTACCGTGCGAAGCAGGTTTCCGGTCATCAGGTTTTTTTTGACACGCCCTCTTTCCTCTCAGCTTTTTCAACACGCACGGCCCTACTGTGCAAGTTCCGACGAGTGTAGTACTCTTCAGCTAACTCTGCTGCCTTGTTTAGCTGTACTTCTCCAAGCTTATCCTGCAGCTAAAGCTTGATGTCATCTTCGATACAGCGGTAGAATTGCTCCAATGCTATGCACTCCACCACTTTATCGCGATCGTCATAAACATCTTCGCTCTTGAGCCATTAAATTAAATCGGGTTTAAGACCAAACGCGAAGTCAACGTGCAACTCATTACCCCCTTTTGCATACCGGAACCTTTGCCGGAAAGCCTCGGGTAACAAATTATATCTTCTCAACAGAACCTCCTTAACCACGTCATAGCTCTCAAACGCCTCCCTCGACAAGCACGTTATAACGTCGGATACTTCTCCGGGAAGCAGGGCTAACAGGTTCTGTCTCCAAAGAGACCGCTTGATGTAATTTCTATCGCAGACGTGTTCGAACTTTACGAGATACTTCGCCATGACCTCGCCCACTACGAACGGTGGCAGTAGGTCCCGAATTCTATGACCGTTGGCCTGACCCGTCGCAGAAGCTACACTAGGCACCTGCGAACCTGGTCCGAGCGCCAATTCTATTCTTTTGTTCTCGAGGCGCTCTTCGCGCTCCTCGCGCTCACGGCGTTTTCGTCTTTCAGCCTCCGCGCACTCGCGGAGTTTTTGTCTTTCCACCTCCTCGCGCTCACGGCATTATTTGATACCTGCCCAGACCTCACCGGCTTCCTCAGCCGTTACTCCCTCCTTCTGCATGATCTGAAGGATCGCTTGCTTTCGTTTCGAACGGCCCAGTGTAAGCCCTGGCCGATTCCTTGCATCAGTCAGTAGTTCGAAGCCTCCAATCAGGAACCACCGATGGCCGCTGGCTTGAATCGGATCCGTGGATGAGAGGGCTTGCCGCACGTTGCGTGAGGAATTGCCGTCGGTTGCGTCAGGCACACCGCAAGAGTTGCCGTGGGTTACATGCGACTCCAGCCTTGGTTGGCACCCGTGGCATCTGGCGCCTCGCTTGTGTTAACGTTGGTTGCATCAGACAGTGTATCGATGTTGACGCCACTTGCGTCAGACGTTCCACCAGCTTGAATGCCTTGCCGAAGCAAGGAAGTCTGGGTTGGGTGCCCCGACATAACACCGGTAAATTGAGTGAGCTACTATTGCTGTAAATATTAAACGACGTCTGCGAAATGAAGCGAAATGTGCTTCCGCATTTACGTTGCGGCCAAACAATTCGAACGCCAACGGCCACGGA